>NW_009924195.1:0-68778 GCF_000696875.1 Nestor notabilis | reverse complement strand
ACCCTAATTATTCTATGATTCTATGATTTAGAAATTAATAATGACAGAATGGTTGCTTAGCAATGATTCAATAGCATACCTGTTAAAACTTTGTGTGTGACCATCATCAAAGCTGAAATCATTTGTATTTGCATCAGATCCCAACTTCATCTCTACTTATATCCTCATTCTCACAGTGACCTAGGGAAGAAGAGACACAGACAAATTTAGAGTGTATTTCCACTAATCTGGCTTGCTGCCGGACATCTGCTGCCGAGGAGTTTCATAAGGAAAACCTCTTACCTGCATTTTTTAAATTAAATTTTCCCTGATTGACTATATTTCATAAACTCATGTAGTCTGTAAGAGGACGGTGACACTTACAATAGTTGGTGTGCTTGTTTGTATTTTGTACTTAAGTACAAGCCAAGTTGGATCAGGCTTTGAGCAACGTGGTCTAGTGGAAGGTGTCCCTGCCCATGGCAGCGGGATTGGAACTAGATGTTCTTTAAAGTCCTTTCCAACCCAAACTATTCTATGATTCTGTGAATAAGAGGAGCCTGTTCGCCAACAATGGAAGCCACATCCCTGGAAGTATTTGACGCCAAGTAGCTGGGTCTAGGCATCAAATCCAGCATCAGCAGATCTCATCACCATGATGAGCTAGGCTGGACTTGATGCAGGAGTTAGGGAGGTATACTTCATGGTACAGACAATGCTTTTGGTGCTGCTAGGAGACCACAGGCCTTGCTAAATGTGTGTCTGTCCCAGTCCTGCTGGCTGGCACCAGCTTCTCAAGACCCTGAATCAAAATTTGGACACCGTCCTCGACAAGCCGAAGTGAGGAAACCCCCAGCCAGTCCCTGCCCCACCTAGTGGAAAGGTCCCAAGAAGGTAATTGGAGTGAGACATTTGCTGATAAGAAATTACAGTGTACCCTTTTCTCACCTCAGTTAAAATGCCATCTTTTTTAAATTACATTTGTCTGAGATTAAATATGGTGAAAAAATAGTTAACAGGCAGCTTTTTGCTGCCAAAACTTTAGTTCATTTTTCTCAGTTTTTCACCTACTTGACTATATATCTCTTCACTGATTTCTCTTGGTATTTACAGTTACGTTCAGTAAGAACACTCATTTCCTATCTCATTGTAGGAATCCTCGATCTGTTATCCTGTTACATCTGCAGCCCAAAAATGTCTTCTGCAGCTGAACCCTTAGTTGTGAAACTCTCCTGCAATAGTGCATACCCATGTTACCACCACTGGGTACCATCTCCTGGGCTCAGGTACTTGAACTTACACGTTCATTTCTGACACACTTGGCCTATTTATTCTTTTCATTTAAGTATCACACGTTTGAAGTTTGCTGTTTGTGTTACTTGAAGATGTGCAGATCTTGATCTTCTCATAAATATTCCTGTATGAGTGTGACAGCCCTGCTCAGCTGCTGGAGACCTTCCTTGGCTCAGCATTGAACCCATAAAACAAATCAGAGGATGCTGCCCAGGAGAAGGCAGTGGGCAAATGCACTTTTTTCCCACTTTGGGTGATGGAGAAGGTCCCTCTGCCAAAGAAAATAAGTTTTCTGTAGAACCTGAGACATATTGGCAGCAACCGTAGTCCTGTCTAATGCCATTCAAGATTGCATTGCAGATCCAACCCCATGATTGTTTAATCATTAAAATGAAGTCACTGAATCTGGGAGTTCCTTGAGATGGGCTGTTATGTCCAGAGACCAGATTTTGATACACAGAGCTGATTTAATGAAGTGAACTTAACTGAAGTTGTGAGGGACATCAATAAAGTCTTTCTAGAAAAGAAAACAGTTTTGCTATAAATTAATGCCATCTGGTGCTGTCAATGTCTGACGGACTCCCTGCATCTGTTACAGCCACAGGAGAGGAGACGTAAAAGACAAGAACGAGATGAAAAACAAATAATATATTGCTTCTGAACTGAACTAAAGCCTAGTCTCTAAGTGTCCCTTATTAATATTTTCCAGCACAGTAAGAAATACACAGGGATGCTTGATAATGTATCACCAATTTTCCATAAAGAAGACTAGTTTGGTGTTCCTATATTTTCCCCATCCCCCCTCTTATCCAGACGCTAGAGGTTCACGTATAAGCTTTGAGGTAGTTTGGTGTTAAATAGGTTGCATTAAAAATATCTTTGGCTGCTTCAATAAACTGTAGTGTATTCCTCATGGATAATACAGGGTTGAATAGAAGCTTTAATCTCTCCTCCCTTTCCAGCTCTGGTTCTTCGCAGCTGGAGGTTTTATTTGAAATCCTGTTCCCTCCCAGCCTTTTGGATAATTTTTTCTTTGAGTCTCACTAAATGCACAGGGTTTAGTTAGTAAATGTTCAGCCACCTCTGTGCTGACCTGCAGCACAGCACAGAACTGTTGTGGGTGTGTGCAGGAAATAGGTCTAAAAACTTTTCCGAATCACATCCTCTGTGACATTTACTAATTGCGTTGGTCAGTTATACAGGAGCAAAATGAGACTAAATGTAGACTAAAACTGATACTCATATGTTAGGTTAGATTCTCACTGCTAATTATTTGATTTCATAGAATCACAGAATGTTCAGGTTGGAAAAAGCTCACCTAGTTCCAACCCCCCTGCCATGGGCAGGGACACCTTCCACTGTACCAGGTTGCTCAAAGCCCCATCCAACCTGGCCTTGAACACTGCCAGGGATGGGGTAGCCACAGCTTCTCTGGGTAACCTGCGCCAGCACCTCAGCACCCTCACAGGGAAGAACTTCTTCCTAATACCTGATCTAGTTCTGCCTTCTGTCAGTGTACAGCCATTCCGCCTTGTCCTGTTCCTACATGCCCTTGCCCAAAGTCCCTCTCCAGCTTTCTTGGCAGCCCCTTTAGGCACTGAAAGGCTACTCCAAGGTCTCCCTGGAGCCTTCTCTTCTCCAGGCTGAACAAGCCCAGCTCTCTCAGCCTGTCTCCATAGCAGAGGTGCTCCAGCGCTCTGAGCATCTTCATGGTCTCCTCTGGACTTGCTCCAACAAGTTCTTTTTCTTTATACTGTGTTGACATTTGGTCTATAAATCCTCTAATTTGTATCACTCAGAGTGTAAGGCTTCCAGCTGACATTAACAAGGAGTTATTAATCTCATGTTTACCTCCTTTCTTGTGATGCTTTGGATGCTTTATGTGTGAGTTTCGTGCCAGGCTTCAGACTTTTGCTGGCAGGTATATCCCTCTGCAGGGTAGGAGCAAGATGAGTTGAGGGTGGTGGTTCTGCTTAATCCTTCATGGTCAGACAATGGCAACTCAAACAGAGTCATCTATGTTTTTCAGAAATGATGTCTGAATGATTTTCCTGTATTTCTCAGCATCAGCATTTTCCATCTGCCTTTCCTGATTCCAGCAATTCAGTTGCAGCTCTGGTTCTCCATTGTCTTGTGTCACCCATGCCCAGCAGTGTGGGTTCACCCTGTCATGCTGGCTGATCTCAGCTTGTTTTCTGTGTGGGAAAAGGAAGAAATGCACCAAAAGAAAATGCCACAGTGGTCCTGTTTTATTTCCATTCATCACATTTCATTTTGGCTGACAGGTGCCTGTCCTCTGTCGTGCAGCTTGTACAGCTTGGTGATGAGCCCCTTCTCCTACTGCTGATGGGTTGGAAACTGCTGATTCTCTCCAAGTCCTTCAACCATAAATAGCTCATCCCTATTTTGCCAGACAGAGAAAAGGGAGCTACACTTTCAAAAATTATCCCAATTTCTGAGTTCTCCAGAAACCCTCTTCTGCCGTGTCTCACATCTGCTGTCACCCCACAGCTGATGACGGGTGATGCTAAACTGTGCCCAACTCTGGACCATGCACTGTCCCTGCAGGGTGGTCTTTGTGCCACCCAGCTCCTGGTGCCAGCAGGCTGCAGCATTTCACAGCAGGAGACAAGACAGCTGATTATCAGCTTGTTTGTGCGTCTTCTAAAGGCTTTATTTTAGCTTTCATATTTAATCCTGGACAAGTGTGCTGCTGGTGTACATTTGATTTCACCAAAGTAATTAGTATTATTGAAACAAATTATTATACTAGTTAGATTGCCCATCTCTCTTTTGTATATATACAACATGTGCCAATTGTTTTCATAAGTAATTTAAGTTGTGTAGTTTATTTTGTTTCTACTTTACACCTAAAATGATGTTTTAGAATGTTAGTAAATCTGTGTCTTTCTCTAACCCCAAATCTTTACATCTAATGCACTTGTGGGCACAGCTATGCATTGCAGTCACACCCTAAGCAATTCTCAGATCTTTTGTCCATTTTTATTTTCTCTATTTATTACCATAGCTGTCTCCATAGCACATTTAATACTGTGAAAGATCAGTATAGTCCTTACTTAAAATTACATATGGATTGGGGCATGTGGATTTTAAGCATTCATCAGGGAGCAGAGCAGCATTAATGGTTTGATGGATAGCTTCACTATCAGCTCTTGAAATAATTATGTTTTGTAAATGGAATGCATGAAGAACTCATCAGCGACGCTGGGCTATGGTAATGCATGAAGCCAAGTGCACACTGTTAAGCTGCTGAATGGCAAAGTTATTTTTTTCCACTGCAAAACATAATGGCACAGTGTGCTCTGAAGTGAAGCTGCTGATGCCAAGGCTAGACATGGGATGGGCTTTTTGGATCTACTCTCCCAGGGCCTCTGAGTTTGCATTTCACAGCCACACTTCTCTAGTGAAAGCAGACATTGATCTAGTACAGGGGGATTTCTATATAAAAAAAATTGATATATTTCTATATCAAACATTTCATATCAAAGGCAGCTTTCTAAAAGTGGGCTTGCAGTGGAGGTGGACTCTCAAGGCAGCTCATGAGGAGCTGTGGTGTGTGCAAAATATACCACTGCAAAACTCTTACAACACTGCTAAACCCTGGATGTCTAAACTCCTGCTATTGAGTGGTGGGAGTTTGAGAATAGTTTTCCCACTTTTTTTCACTCTCACCTCATAAACACAAATAAACAACATACATAAACAAGTAGCTCAGCCATATCACTTGAAAAAAGGGAAATCAAGTGTTTTGCTATTATAATTCTGATTGCAGGCCAGGAAGATGCTAAATGTGCACAGTATAGTTCTGAAAGCACATTATCCATCTTCTCACTGAATCACTGGGATGATGGCACAAACCCATTCCTCAATTAGTGTTTAAGTATTGCATTGCCTATTTATTTTGGTTTTATCTTGCTATACTAGCAGATAAGTGTTTCTTGACACTGCATTTAGAGAACTCCCAGATCTCTATTTGCTGGAGGAGCCCAGCAGTGGCTGGAGGGGATGATGCTGGTTGCTGCTATGCTCTGGTCATGGAGGTCCCAAACCCCTGGTGCTGCAGGACGTGGGTGGTGCTGGCAAAGCTCCCCTGCAATGGAGTGCCTGCAGGCAGGAGACATGAATTTGGAAAGAGTTTTGGTCCCCACTGTACAAAAAAGATGTGGACAGGCCAGAGAGGGTCCGGGGAAGGGCCACAAAAATGATTCAAGGACTGGGAAGCCATGTGAGGAAAGGTTGAGAGAGCTGGGCTTGTTCAGCCTGGAGAAAAGAAGGCTCAGGGGAGACCTGGTCACCATGTTCCAGTATTTAAAGGGTGGCTATAAGGAATATGGAGACCCCCTTTTTACAAGGAGTCCTACATGGAAAAGACGAGGGTTAATTTTGGGTTTTGACCCTTCTGTTGGATTATGAGGTTCAGAAAGGGCCTCCTTCTCAGAGAGGAGTCAAGGTGCAGCTGGATCCAGACTTAGTCCCAGATGTGGTCAACAGTTCATGTCTAAAGGGTTATAAGTTTACAATCAATCCTTTTTATCATTTAGCTGAGATTTCAAAGTTTAGCATGCTGCCATGAGGATCTGTTGTGGCCAGGTGTGTCTCAATCTCAAGGAGTAACCTTGAGAGGTATCCCTGCTCCAGGGGGGATCCTGGCATATGGGAAATAAAGGTCAGGTTGGGCGGTGGTCAGGTTGGATCTGGCAACATCCATCTTGCCATTTTATTCCCAAAAATTGAATATCCTGTGCAGATCCCTTGACCTTACTCCATTTTATGACACTGCCACAGTGATGGCACCATCACTGGTGTTTTCTGAAGGAAACTATCCAAAGCAGAGTTTTGCGGGAGCCGTGGCTTCAGTGTGTGTTTAGGCATCCAAGTTTCATGCAAGCAGCAGTGTTATTTCATGGTTTAGCCTTTCCAGGGGGTGGTGACTCGGGCAGGTGAGAACAAAGTCATGCTGCAATTGCCTCTGTGATCCCAAAACATGTTGGGATGCTGGTATCAATAACTGAGATGGCGAAGGCTGATCTTAGGCTCATCTGAATGCAGCCAGGACTTTCTCTCCCCCATCTTAGTATTCCACCTCCTCTAGGGTGTGCACCTTGGAGAGGCTGCAGTTCAGCCAGAAGCAGCTCTCTTCTTGCTTCATTTAGTCAGTGGTGTGTTACAATCAAGGAGGATATTAGCAATTTTCCATGAAGTGCTGTTTTGATGACACTACCTATCTGAAGAGGCAGCTTCAGGATTCATATATACATTATCAGCTTGGATGTATTCATTATAGTATTAGTGCTGAGAAGCTAATGCATTCTACTTATAAAACATTATGATTCCGAGCCAGTGTGTAATAGGTACACATCAGAGCCAAGGTATTGTTAATCATCTGTGCTCTGCAGCCCTGCCTGAATGTGCATGCTCTTCCTTTGCAGAAGGAAGAGTTACCATGCTCTGTTTCTTCTCTCATTCAGATTTTAACCCACCATGATTTTATTAAGTGGCACCAGTCAGTATTTGCAGAATCGCAAGTGGAAAAAGAATCATTATTTTTTACAAGAATTACATTATTTGAAATGGCTGAGAGAAAAACAATAAAGGAAGAATAACTGTGGGTTTGGCAGCAGTTGGTTCTGGATTTTTAGTGATCTCTTTCAAAATAGAAAACCTATCACAGCCAACAAGGATAACCAAACATTTTCCTGCGAAAAAGGAAAACCAAAAATCTATTTGGTCGTGGGAGACTGGCTGGCTGAGAGGTGAATAGGGATTGCACTGAAATGGATCTTTGCAACATGTTCATTCCCAGCCTGCTGGAGTCCTGGCCATTTATTTTGTGGTGGCTTCTCTGTGAAAGAGGACACTGTGGTTCCACAGAGCACCAAGGTTTGCTCTATGTAGGAGGCAGCTGGTGCCCATGCTGCTGGCCAGCACTGCTGCAGTGACCTTGCAAGCAACCCTATTCCTCCAGCTCTGTGAAGAGGAGGCTTCAGACCAGTCTCTGATCTGTGTGCATAACAGTCGCTGAGGAGCTCTAATGTATGCAAAAGATGTGCGAAAACAAAGGCACTGCTTTTCTGCATGGAGATGCATCATGCATAAGGCTACATCTGCAGCAAGTTTTGCACAGAGAGCTACAGGATGGGCATGCTCTGGTCCCACCTCCAGACAAGGGTAAAAGGGGCCCCTTGGCACCCAGAAGAGCCATGTGCAAGCTCTGTGTTAGCCCTGAGCTGTGCTGAGGAGCTGCACCGCAGGGAGGTTGCAGGTCAGCAGGTGATCACAGAATCACAGTATCAGAGAATGGTTTGGGTTGGAAGGAACCTTTAAAGCTTATTTAGTTCCACCCACCTTCCAGTGAGCAGGGACAGCTTCCACTAGACCAGGTTGCTCCAAGCCCTGTCCAACCTGGACATTGCCAGGGATGGGGCATCTACCACCTTTCTGGACAACCTGAGGATGCCCAACCATGGCCGCAGTGCTTGGGGATGTCAGCTGTTCTGGAGTCAGTTGTGGTGCGGGTTATCTGCTGTGGCCACAGATCAGAGTTTGTCTGGGGGTCTGTGATTGTCAGGGTGGATTAGGGTCAGTTAGTGGGGATATTGTATGTGTATGCACTGCCCCTGTCTGTGTAGGAAAACTACTTTCCGGGCTGTGAACCCACAGAAACCTTTAAAAGCTGGGATAACCATTTCAAAGCAGCCTCTGAAGTCTGCTCAAGTGGCAGTGATCTGGCACTGATCCTGTGCTGGCATCTCCATCTCTGCAAACCCCATCCTTCTGCAGCACTGCTCTCTTGGGTCCATCACGCTCTGCGCCTTTCTGCTATTTATTTTTCTTCTCTTTTAAATATGTCCTTTTTGCTCTCACTTTTCTCATCTGAGCTGGATTAGAAATGCTCTGTTTGCTGTTCAATTAAAGTGGCCTCTCAGACACTGCAAAGTTCAAATAGTTTTAGGTTTTGCCTTAAATATATCTTTCTGGATTTAATGGGCTTTGCAAGCTATAGTTTCAAAGTGGTTATTAATGGTATTTGTACAAGGAGCTCTTGCTCTGTGCTTTTAAAAATAACATAAGAATCCTTCCACTGGCATTTAATTTCATCAATTCAGGCATGTCAAGAGGTATGTGTTGGGCATCACATTAAGACTTGGCCCAGATATGATGGATCTGCAAAGTGAGGGCTGCAGTACGTCTGGCAAATTCAACAGCAGCATGGTAATTAACTGAAATTATTGGCTTTTGTTTTCTTTAATGCTGTTACTATTATTGTTATTATTATTCCCTAGAGAATGTCTCCATGGTAAAGCTCCACTAAGACATAAAAGGAGACAACAAATTGGGCACCTGGGTTAGATTCATAGTACCTGTGCGACAGCGGTGCCCTGCTGGTAATACTCTTTCCAATCTGTCATGGCCTTACTGCTTATTTCAAAGATTATCTTAAGGATTGGAAGATTCACATTCCATCAATTTGCTCCAGATCACTGGATGGGTTTACAAATCTGGTTTGAGATGCAGTGACACAGGGGCCCTGCCAGCCTCACCGCCTGCCCAGAGTCAGAGCCCCAGTCAGCACTGTGCTGCAGCCTCCTCCATTGACATATAGATGTGGATTGGAGCCTGGGGTCAGGTACCCATCCTTGTAACACTGCATCTTGGGCTGTGCAATGTGCTTGTGGTAAAAGTGTTGCAATATATTTACAAAAATCTGCTCTACTCATTGGTGCTTAAAGGCAAGGAGAACAAGGCATGTGCTGGGCTGTGGAGATGCAAAGCCATTTCTTCCTCAGTCTTGTCTGCAGCCATTGCACTGGTTTATTCTGTAGTTCATAGTTGAAGCTGACAAGTGAGCCTCTGCTGCTGAAACAGAAAAAATGGGAACCTCTGAAAAGGCTGAGCTGAATTGGAAGCAGAGCTTCAGAGTGGTTTCTATTTTCCCCAAACCAGTCTTTGCCTTGGAGGGTGCAAATACCAAGACAGCAACAGTGGGCATATTTTTATTGGTGGCTGGTGTGTCACAATGGTGATACATAGAACAGACTTTCACTCCTGTTTTGGGGTATTTATTTATAGCAGCCTTCCAGTACCTAAAGGGGCCTGCAAGAAAGCTTGAGAGGGGCTTTTTACAAGGACATGTAGTGACAGGACAAGGGGGAATGGCTTTGAACTGACAGAGGGCAGACTTAGATTAGATAAAAGGAAGAAGTTCTTCCCTGTGAGGGTGGTGAGGCGCTGGCACAGTTTGCCCAGAGAAGCTGTGGCTGCCTCATCCCTGGCAGTGTTCAAGGCCAGGTTGGATGGGGCTTTGAGCAACCTGGTCTGCTGGAAGGTGTTCCTGCCTGTGGCAGGGGGTTGGAACTAGATGATCCTCAAGGTTACTTCCAACCCAAAACTGTCTATGATTCTGTGATCCTATTTCCTATTTTTTCATGCTCTCTTCACACCCTCTCCTTCTGCCCACCCGTGGCTGTGACCCCTCAAATCCCCAAGCTCACCTCCACCAAAGGTTTCCTTCTGGGATCAGTCCAACCATCTGAGGACAATGGGACAAAAGAAGCACAAGGCGACTGGTGGTGAGAGGCTCCAGCCATGCACTCATTCCTCCCATTGCACATGTTACTCCTTCTCGGTGCTCAGCTCCTCACAGCAAGTGCTATAACATGCTTGTTAATTAACCAAATAGGAAAGTATTGCAATTATAATTCCAAACAGCTACACATTTCTGTTCTTTGCAGGAGGCAATGCTTTCTTTCTGTCTGTGAACTCCCTAAAACCCAACAACTTTGATGGTGCTGTCTCCCACCACAGTGTCTCCAGCCCGTGGCTACGCTTCAAAGCAGAACCCATGAAGGAGGTGGGACAGTGGTCTCTCACCTGCGAGTCATAGTGATGCCTCCTGCCCCATGGGGACCTGCAGCACGGACAGCCATAGGCAATAAGCCAAAGACACACATCAGCATGTGATGGGAAACCTTAAGAAACCTTTTCTAAAGCTGTGGGGGTCTTCACACATCTGAGTGTACTGTGCTAGAGGTGAGCCCAAATCAGCCATTACTTTTGAAACCCTGAGCTCATGTGTCTCTGACATGGCCTCTGAAATCATGGGGAAAGTAAAGCAGGGCAATATCTCTGCATGTCCATAGGACATTTCTTACGTGTCCAGTTAGCCCAATCTGCTTGGTCTCTATTAAAGAAATGGGGTATGGTTAAAATGCAAATGTCTCTTTAATAATGAAGAAAAACTAGCGACATGCTCTTAAATGAGGGGAAAGCAATTATCATTTACTCAGATGAATTGGCTGGCATTGCTCCCTGCCACCGCCTCTCTCTGTAGCTAATGAAAATGTGAGGCATGTTGAAGTCATCAGCAACAAATTCTTTGCATTTTGTACTGAGCACATCTTTAATAGCATCTTCCTGTGAAATGACAGGCAGAAATAAATGTCCTTCAGAATGATTTATACCCTGGATTAGGTGCAGGTTGTAAAAATATAGCAGGTTTAAATCACTGTCAACCTTGAAACAACAGCAGAGAAGGTGGTGACCCCAGTTAAAAAGTAAACAAAACAAGTGTGTTCCTCAATAGATTGAACTGCAAGACGTCTTTAAAAATAAAACTCATGACTTTAATGTTGTCTGCTTTTAAATTAAATAGGAAATGGGGGTGTTGTGTGCATTTCACAATTGCAGTTCAAAACAGCTGGATGGGAATCCATAAGCTGTAGCAATGACTTGGAGCAACAATTTGCTTTTAACTGGGAAATACAGAAAAGCCGAGAAGCTAAAATAGTGAGAGGAAGTGTTGTTTGAAAGGAAGAGTAAAAAAATATCGTCTCCATTTGCAATCTAAAGATTTCATTTGGTTTTTTTTTGCTGAAAGCCACCCACGAATCTGAATATCTCCTTATCCCGTAAGAGCAGTGGAAAGCCCTCTGCAGTTAGTCCATGCAGCCCCGTCTGGGCTCGTCCCTCCTGTGCCAGGGGCTGGAGCAGCACAGACCCCCTAAGCTTTGCCAGGCCAGCCATCCAGCAGCTCCATGCAGCCTCACCTTCAGTGGAAGCCACAGCACTGGGACTCCCAGAAACAGGTCTGTTGGTCTCTACAGGAACACTGAAAGGCTGAGGCATGTAATTATTGGATTCTGGAAATCTGTCTGTTTTCCCAAGCTAATATTGCAGAAATAGATCTGAGTTGAAAACAAATCTGTGTCTCAGCACTTTGTCTCCAAGAAGCTGAAGGTGTTTCAGTGACATATTTTAACATCTTTTTATCCGTACCCATGAATTGCCATCAGGACCTTGCTTTGCCTGGAAAGTCCCTTCTCCTGGTGTCACATAGCTCTAATACACAGTCAATGGCTTCTCAAGGCTGGTCCAGGTGGAGTGCACAGGCCAGTCACCATGACAATGCAGTGGCCCTCCATCATCAGGACAACACTAGATTAAACTGGTCCTGCTTTAGCCCAATGAGAAGGTCATTCCTAGCTTTCCTTCAGATTAATATTATTCTGAAAATGATGTTAATTTGTGTTTGGCTGCAAGAGAATGGTCTGAATATGCAGCTCTGAAACCTGAAATTTTCCTATTGCTTTGCCTTCAATGGAAAATAGAAATCAAAAGACCAAACCCCACAATTCATGTACTGATTAATGCACATGATGACAGTGCTGGCTGGACCATGTCAGCCCACTTGGCATGGGGGAGGCGTTTGGCTGTTGTGGTGTGAAAGGGTTAGAGCACCCCACTGGGACTTTGGTGGTTTGACACAAGTGTCCTCTGAGCATCCTGTGTGGTTTTGGACGAGGGCTTGTCTCCTGCCCTGTGCTGCTACACATGCATGCACCACGCCTATTGAAGCCTGTGTTCACCCTTGTAATATATGCATCCACAGGTATCCCATTGTTTTCTTGGTTTATTGTCTGTGTGAGTACAGATCCACATAAATGTATGGTAAAAGGAGGTGTGAGCAGTTTAGAATACTTTTTGGTTTTTGGTTTGGTTTTTTTTTTTTTTTTCAGGACAAGGGGAATGGCTTGAAACTGAAAGCGAGGAGATTTAGATTAGATATTAGGAAGAAGTTCTTTACTGTGAGGGTGATGACGCCCTGGCACAAGTTGCCCAGAGAAGCTGTTGATGCCCCATCTCTGGCAGTGTTCAAGGCTGGGTTGGACGGGGCTTGGAGCAATCGTGTCTAGTGTAAGGTGTCCCTGTCCATGGCAGGGGGTTGGAACTAGATGATCTTTAAGGTCATTTCCAAGTCAAACCATTCTATAATATGATTCCATGACACACATAAACCTGCGTAGAGGGTGACTCTTTGGGACATACATGGCACAAGAGGGGCTCCTGCCCCCTGGGACAGCTGCCATCATGTCCCTGTACTCAGGCAGGGCAGCAGCGTGATGATGAGTGTGTCTGGAGCACATTTTGGTCTGCATGGTAGGTGACAAAGCATCCAGGAGACACAAATCCGAGCCTACTCAGTGTGCCCTGGAGTGGCTGCCCATCAGCAGGAGTATACACCAGGAAAGATGGGCTGCATCCCCTCAGCACACACCAGTGATGGTCTCTGCACTGAAGTGCCTGCTGCTCCAGCATCTGGAATTCTTGAGCGTTTCACCCCTTGTGGCAAGGTCAGAAACAGTCTCAGCAACATTTCTTTCTCTGAGGACACTTCTTTCCCTCCCAAGCAATAAAAGCAGGATTAAGACATCCAGGAGGAGCTGCGGGTGTCGAAGGAGTGGTATAAATTCAGCGCACGTTGTTCTTGGGGCTGGGATGTATTTCTGATCAGCTCATCCTTCTTCTTTTGTTTTTCCCCCAGCTGCTCCGTGGGGACAGTTCAATTCCACCAGGAAGACCCAGGACAGATGGTGTCACCACAGCAACATGAGTCACGGCAGCCCAACCATATTTTGCCTTGCTGTCTGTCCTTACCTGGTGCTTGAGAAATCTCTCAGTGACATATCTCACTGGCATATCTTTCTCCAGTTAAATGCCATCGGTCCCTGCTCTGAACACGCAGAGCAATCCACCCATGGGCAGCAGAGACTGGAGGTGCGCAGGCATGGAAGCATCCTCCTGCCTTTTAGCGTGGATAGGCGGGACTTCAGGACAGTTTGGCTGAGGGCAGGCTGGATGGGAGAGGTACCAGCAGGGGGGGCAGCATTAGGGTAGGCTCCAGGCTTTGCCCTGGTGGAGGGCTGCTGCAGTGTGGGGTTAGAAGCAAAGGGAGGAAAGAAAGCAAAGGGAAATGAATAGGGACTCACCAGGCAGAGTCAGAGGGGAGGAATGGGCCTTTTTCAGGGGATGACCTATTCCCATCCACTGAACTGATTTTTCTTGTCCCAGTGCACTTCTGGGAACTGTTTTCATAGAATCACAGAATAGTTTGGGATGGAAGGTACCTTAAAGACCATCTAATTCCAACCCCCTTCCATAGGTAGGGACACCTTCCACTAGACCAGGTTGCTCGAAGTCCCATCCCACCTGGCCTTGAACACTGCCAGGGATGGGGCATTAAATTAATTTAAAAAGCTACTGTTCATGGTTGCCTTTTAGGAGTTTTTGTGCAGCAGTAGGTTGGTTTACCTGATGGATTAATGCCTTTGTGAATGTTGATACATAACTATTGTCACAAATGCAAAGTTAAATATGGTCTATGTTGTTATTATGATCATAATTTGATCATAGTTCTCACAGTCCAGAGCACTGTGTGACTCAGCATTGTGTTTGCTCACATGTGGTGTTAATCTCTGCAAATGTAACTGGGATTGATTATGAGGCTATTTTTTCATAGAAGTGCATTGTTTTTATGGTCCCTTCAAACATGGGAAACATATTTTGCATGTGGAGCACTTGGCAGCATTGCAAATACCCCATGTATCAGGATGCAATAGAAACACACTGGAAGCAGCAGACCAAGAGAAGAGGCAACATTTTGACACCAAGATGGGGCTGCAGAGTGGAAAAGGAGCATCACAAGAATGACAGGACATAGCACAGCCCAAGCCCTCATATAGATCAGAATATTTTACGTTTCCTTTCCCATCTTCTGGGGCAGAACAGGTACCACTGTATGTGCTATCAAGGCTCCTTCCAGCATCCAGTTTCCACTCACAGAGAACTTTGGGCTGTTATCAAAACTTTTTTATCAGTATTTACATGCGGGAAGGCTGCCAAAGTATAAATGAGCCAATACTACAGTGCAGAGTCACAAATGAAGTTACTATAGAGGATGATTAGCTAATTGCAGTTAATTACTTTGAAAACATAGCACCCAGACCAACAGAAAGTATCATAAAGAAATTATTTTTTGTCAGTTCATGTCTAACAGGGTAATAAGGCCCCAACTATTTTCCTACAACTAATTCTTTGTTTGCTTTACAGGCTGATACCTGCTGATAAGATGCTTTACCTTCAAGTGATAAATTATCTTAATTAACTTTAATTGTTTGCAGTCAATTTTATGCAAATTGAGACATTTAAGGAACAGAGCAGAGATTTAGCTGTGGCTTGGTGGGTGGTGAAAGAGCACTAAACTTTTCTTATGTCAGTGGGACTTTTATTGTTAAAAATAAGACCGTGCCTCCTGGGGTGTGATGCTGGGATGAGGTGGGATGGCAGCTGTGTACCTGTACATGGTATCTGAGAGAAAGTGGGGTCACAGAATATTTTTTTTCTTAGTTTTGTTCCCCCTCTCCCCTCCCCCCCAAAAAAAGACATTTGTGGCTGCTTACAACTGGCCAGGATATGTCCCAGAATCTTATTCCAACCCCTCCTCTCAAAGAGGAGGCACTGTATGTGTGTGTTATCTTCTTGTAGCTTTATTTCCCCAACTGCTAAGTGGCTACAGCCTGCTTTTTGGCAATTTTCTTTTTGAGTACAAATTGAGTCATACCTCTTGCTAGGAATTCTGGTGACTGACAAGGATTTTTGCCCTGGAAAGGGAAGCGTGTACCAAGACTACAGGTGGAACAAAACCACCTTTAAACTGGGTGTATTCGAGACCATTATAATACTTTTAGCTATTTGCCAGCAAACTGGATGTGCTAGACATCCCATGTGAAGCTCCATGTGTGAGGAGGGTGCCGGGCACTCAGCAGGATGCGTGGTGGGAGTCCAGCAGTCCCCAAGGGTACTCAGCTGCAGCTGCCCAGGTCTGGAGCAGTGTCCCATGATTGCACTGAATCTCTACTTGAAAGCTAAACCCAGGTGTTTTTGGTTTTCAAGAAACCATATCATCAGGATGTGGGGCTAGGCTGGTGCTGTGAAGCAGAGAAGTGGGATGGGAGAGCCCTGCGCTGAGCAGCCCTGTCTGTTGGAGCTGGTAAGTGCTGTGTTGTGCTTTATGCCTTTTTTTTCCCCCTCCTTCTGCCTGAGGTTTTTACTGCTTTTCTCTGGCATTTCAGCTTTCCCAATGTGTTTATGTGCTAGGGAAGAATGAATGGTTGGATTTAATGAGGGGAGGCTGAGCTCCCCTGGAACTCGCTTCTTGCTGTTGTGGGTATTATGTGTTGATGTTTTAGTGCCGGATTAAATGCCATTTGGGTATTACAGCTCCCTTTCTCTGGAATTGAGGAGAGGCACCTAGGCACGTTATACTTAGTGCTTTCTTTTTTTAAATGTAGGATCTTAAAATGTTAATCAGATGAGCCTGTAGTGTACAGCAGCCCAGGGACAGGCTGCTCATTTCATGAGATAAGTCTCTTTCTAATAATAACATCAGTGGAGTGAAAATGTGTTTTCATTTAATAATTCAGGAGGAAAATACAATGTTAAGATGGGGGGAAGGCTTCTTTTTCCATTCTATAACAAGATATGACACAGTGTTCCAAAAGAATAGCACTGTGGTTAGTTGGCTTAAGCTGGGGTTGTAGGGTTTGCTCTTTGCTGGCGAGAAGGTAGAGAGCTGACCAACTATTCATGCACTTGAGCTTAGAGTGAAATAGTGATTTTGGTACTTATATAACTTAGAGTCAGTTCTTACTGCAAATCACACTGCAGCAGGTGAGGTACATTCTGATTTAAATGAAGACAGCAGTTATTTGCTTTTCCTTTGGGGAGTAATTTGCTGTAGCAGATCCACAGAAACCCCATTTGTGGTGCCAGTAGCACAACAGAGAGCAGTTTTTTAACGTAGTAAGTTAGGAACCCCTATGTAAAATCCTGCTCTTTCAGACGGGAGTTAAATGCCTGGTTCTCGGTGGCCTTTGCAGGCAACATGGTGAGGGCTGAGAGCACAAGACCCAACTTGTTTCTAAGTAGGAACATCAGGGCTGTGCTGGGTATAGGGGGTTACCAGTTGTTATGCAGAGTAGACCCATATGCTTGCTGGCCTCTTTCTTCATGGCCATGTTCTTGTGTCCCCTACTTACCTGGGGACTGGGTGTTGCTATGACCTGATCCATTCTGCTGCAGGTGAGGAGGTGGGGGTCACCTGGTGAACTCTGAGCTGGAGCCTCAGCAGCCACCAAAGAAAATCGTCTGTTCCCTGACCCTGCTCTTCAGGTGCCTGGCTTCCTCTCAAATCAGAAGGAGCCTGGACAAACTGGCTTGCGGCTGGGTGTCAAACAGTGTAGTGCTGTAGATGGCTGTGGTTGTGTTTGGTTTGGTGTTAATACCTTCCTCACGCTGTGCGCAGCCCGGTGCCTTTTGTGAAACTTGTGGTCAATGCCAAAAACCACAAAAATCATAATGAACTATAAACTTTACCAGTAAGCTTTAAGTTTCACTCTTATGGTTTCAAAATGTTAATGTTTTAAAAAAAAAATACAAAAGGCAAGCCTGTGTTCCTTGATTCTCCACGTGCCTGTTTAGCTGTACTGATGCGACATCTGAATGGTGAGTAGTCTTTGATATTGGTGAAAAATAAGCAAGGACAAACTGACCAAACTCCTTGTTCCAAATTGCAAACATGGCTGCTTCTTTGGCTTCTGATTCACAGTGGGTTTGAAAGTTTGAGTTGTAGAATAGCCCAGATTGTAAGGGATCACAAAAGGTCAGCTGGCCCAATCTTTCATGGGAAAGACAGCTGCTATGAGATTATCTAGGTGTAGATTTATCTTGCTGCAAGTTGAAAGTGTAACCCAGTAACAAAATAAGCTTTGCAGAAATGGATATATCTTACCTTGATAGGATTTTTGTTTAATAGTATCAGCCACAACTAATTTCCTTTATTCTCCAGATTACTGAGGGAAGCATTAGAATGTCATGAAACTAAAGTATGTCTCATGAAAAGTGTAAGTGAAAATAAAAACTGCTGACACTAAAACCAATGTCTTACTTCAGTCAGTATCCAGCACAGGAACATTAATTTTCCTCAAAACTTTGCATTTACTATGACCCTCGTCTTTGGCTTCTCAGTATATCCATGGTTCCCTCAGTACTTTCTGTTGAGTTAAAAGCTGTTTAACAATCAAGCTCCACTGATGAACATCAGGTATTTTTAATTTTGAAATCCTCACGCTGCAATCATGCTTTATTTTCCTGTGCAACGGCTTTACCTTGTGGCAAAGCACTGGTTTTACCAGTGGCTGCCACCAGGTATGGATGATAACATCCAAAGGTACTGAAGAAAATGGGATTAAGCCCTGTCTGCATCTCTGCCAGTGTTGCTTTCCACAGCACAGGAAACTTGCTAGTCTCCTGCAAACAGTATCTGCTCCTACACCATGAAATGAGGCCTGCAAAGACTGGAAGGTAGCTTGTTTTGCTAGACTTTTCAGAGAGAGAGAGAGAGAGATATATATATATATCTAAAAAATGTACTTTGTGAATTTGAGATGAAATTAAACATACACTTTTTAATTCCTATTATTGCCAACTTCTTTCCTTTTTTCAAGAAAAAAAAATTCCTTTGACCTGTGATCTTTTCTTGTAGTAATTACCTCTGTGACATTTTCCTGTAGCTTAGATTGAAAACAATAATAGTGTCTCAGTATTTGTAGCTTGTAATCTCTATTTATGATTCAGATCAGAAATGAACAACTCTGATTTCTTTGCTGAGCAGTTACAGCATACCAGTGATGCTTATTTAGACAATTTCTCTCCTTGGCTCAAAGTCTGACAAAACATCAGTTACCTGGCCTCAGCTATCTGACTCTCTGAAAGAGTTTGGCATGTTCTCTATCTCTCTTCACTAAGGAGGCATATACAGTCCCAATTTGAGTGAAATGGGATGTGCTTTTCAAAAAGTTGAATATCTATGAGCAAAGACTGAAGTAGAGAGAACTTTATGCTTTTCAAGTCTTTGTTTGGATAGAATAAAAAGCATTATTTGCAGGGGGAAATGCCCAGTTCGGTCTGTGCGTTTCAGTCCAGGGCTTTGTATATTGTAATTTGTATTCTTAAAAACTTATTTCCAGCAAGTTAAGAAACATCTTCTGATCTGCAGAAGAAGCTGGTGAAATCATGTTTGGCTTTTTTTTCTCAATCATAATTGTTATACAAGTACTCTCTGAAAGCAGATATTGTATTTTTTATTACTTCAAATTCTTGCATTCCCTGATGTTTTTGTCTTGGCTTCTTAGATTGGATCAAGTTTTAAGTGTGAATCTGTGTTCAATGAGAGAAAAGTGGCTTATTAGGCCAAATCCAAAGGGATGCTGTATGTGGCTGCACGCAGAGTGCAGCTGGTGCATTGTGCCAGGAAAGCCCTCATCCCTTTTCTTCTGTCAGTCAGTGTTGTTGGTCAGGTGGATTTACTACTGTAGAGACATGCTCTGTCAGTCTGAAAACCACTGTCCTCCACTGCTGTGGTGGTCTGTGTGTCTCTACTCCTGGTGTTCTGCTTTGGCTGTCACCCAGGTGACTTTGCTGTAGGTGCATCAGTATCTTGCAGATTGAGAAACAAATGAAATATAGCAGGATGGAGCCAGTGAGATTTTAACACTGTCCTCTCATTTAAAGAGTGTAATTTTCAATCAGCCAGTTTAGGAAAATCAGTGGGAGATAGATGTGTTCCTGGGTGCAGGATGGGGAGAGGGGGCTCTGTGTGTGTGCTTGGTCACTGTTGGGGGATGCAGTGAATGCCCTGTGGTGCCTGGAAGGGGCTGATGGACAGTCAGAAGTTGCTGGTGGAAGCCTATTTGTGTGCGGTGAAATGCCCATCTAGAACAGAGAACAAAAAAGCAGTGCCTAATAGGAACTCGTTGTGCAGTCCTACTTGCATAAAGCTTTGAACTTCAATTTGCTTCCTTCCCTTTGGTTTGCTTGAGCAACACCCAGGGGTTTCAGCAAAGGCTTGAAGAGCTGCTGTGCCAGGCACTGCCTGTGCTATTCTTGTTATTCCAGATCTGGTGACTTGGTTTTTATCTTCCAAAGATGCCAATGGGAAGTAGATATAAATTGAAGGCAAAGCCATGGGTTTTTCCAAAGGGTCAGAGGGAGGAGGAGGAGGAGTGCAATAGGCAGGAAAGTGATGGTCCTGCTGTGTATAAAGTGATTGAAAGCCAAACCACCTTACTGCATGTCACTGAAATCACCTGCATGTAGCAGCTGCAGAAGTGTTTTAGCATCAGGAGCTAAATGCTTGGGATAACCACAAATTTGATCTGGGGTTATAAAAGGGGCCCCAGCAGTTTCCTTGGCAGGTTTTTTCACTCCTGTGACCCAGCTGTTCTGGGACCTTTGGCTCTCCATGAGTCAAAGGAAAGGAGAGGGGAAGCATTTTCACGGTTGGGCTCAGTCAGCCTGTGCAGAGGTTGGTTCCTCCACAGCCAGGGCATGAGTAGGCTGAGCCCAAGCTCTTGGCAAAGAAGGGTCCCTGAATTTGGAAGAGATGGCAGTGCCTGCTGAGACAAGGGGTACCTTTCTGTGGAAGTCCAGAGCTTCAGCTTGTGTGACCAACACCCCTGTCCTCACTTCTGAGACTGCCATGCTGATGGGTCAGACATAGGTGTCTTGGCCTGCCTTGGGGCAGAATGGACCATGTTGGGATCACACCAGAGGTGATCAGTGAAAACGTAACTTGGATTATAATAATTTCTAGCAAGTTTGCAGAGTACTTTTATTAGCATTCACCTACTGCTTTGTGAACAGCAGATTACATGCTTCTCTGTGCTTGCTACTTGCTTTATCTAAATAATAGCCATGATCCTGACACTTTCTTCTCTACTAATGATGCAAAAGAGCCTCAAAACCCTTTCTCTGGATTGCAAACATGTTTCTGTTGCCCTCAGTTCACCTGTGGATTCTCTTACCTAAATTGTATTAAAAGATGACAAATGGATTTATTTTATTATGGTTTTTGAAAGCAGCATGCTCAACACTAATGTCTTCCCGAGGTGCTGGACTTCTGTCTTGCTCTCTCCTGCTCTAACAGGTGATCTCATCAAGGTGGATGTTTGCCAGACCCTTCAAGGGAAGGGGAACACATCATTGCCCCATCCCTGGAAGTGTTCAAGGTCAGGTTGGACGAAACTTTGAGCAACCTGGTCTAGTGGAAGGTGTCCCTGCCTATGGCAGGGGGGGTGGGACCCCACGATATTTAACCACTCCTTCATTCCATCTCCATTGGAAACCTATACTGGGATTTCTTGAAACAGCCTAATTACTCTCATAAATTCTGTAACATGAATGTGTTCCTCTTCTGCACGTAGTTTATATCTAAACAAAAACTTCTGGAATAATTGCCTTATGACAGGATATTTTTTGTACTAATTTGGAATCAAAGGACCTTAACATAATTGCTTATTCAAATAAGAACCCAGTTGCATATAAAATATTTATATTAATTGGGGAATTAATTGCTTATCTAGCAATGCTAAAATAACCATTTTATGAATCTCAAAGATGAGAAAGATCTCTCTAAGGACAATTAAAATGAAGAGACCACATTGTCTTTAAGGTTTGCTTGGGTTTAAAGGCTCTATTCAAGAATTAGTTAAGAAAAGCCAAAACTATTGTAGCACAAAAAGCCTTTTATGCAGGAAATGGGAGTGTTTGAACAGGAATTCAGCTGCTTTTAAAACCTTATGGAACTTGAAAACTTTGAAAGTGTAAAGTGCATTGAGAATGTTAGAGTCCTAATTGCAGAGGCCCTCTGGGGGCATCCTGCAACACAAACCAAAAGCAGGGTGGCCACAAAGCTGCAGAATCATAACTTGCGTGTTCACGGTGCGAGTGTGCAAACAGCATTATGTACAGGCTGGTGGTGTTACCAAGGCTACGTTTACAATAACTACCATTCTGCTCTTACAAACTCTTCAGAGCAGGTTTCTTTGTTACCTTCAGGGAGAGGACACAAGAAAACTATATGTATCCTTCTAAATAATTGGTTTGGTGATGCATCTTCAATGTACTTCCTGTGCGTGTTGGGGTTTGGAATTGCTGCCCCTGCAGCCCATGGTGGGCAGGGCTTGGTGCAGCATGAGGAGTGGGCACTTCCCAACCTGTGTTTTGTCTGCAGCCCAGTAATCCTGGTCCTTAGTGCCACTGCTGTCTGCAGTGATGCTGCTGGGGCATTGAATGCGGGCTGTTCTGCCAAGGGTATAGAAATGCTGTTAGTGCTTGAGGTGCAAAGTGCTCAGCGCTGGCTCCATACCAACCATGCTCATGACTAAGCAGGATAGTGCTGGTTGGGACTGAGATGTGCCCAAGCTAAATTTTGATAAATGAAAAGACTTGCTTTGAATATCAGAGGCATAGGTTATTTACTTATTTCTCCCCTTCAAGACCATTCAATACAATGAGGTGCTTTGTTTTATTTAAGTCATTGCTGGGTAATGTCTAGCTGGCAAATGACTTCCTTAAAAGCAATATTTACAGGAGGTGCTTTAACTTTATTGGTTAAGATCACTTGTAGTCTACCCATCTAGAAGCTGTGCAGTATACTTATGGTAAACCAGACAGGATTAATAAAACAAAATTCTTGGCAGGTTTAGCAGTGAGTTATAAACTGAGAGGGGAATTTCAGGCCTTCTAGGGATAATGGGGTGAAAGTGAATACTGAGGAGCTTTATGTGTTTGTTCCTAGAGAGTCCGATCATCTCCTTTCAAAATTTCTGAAGGAACTTGCACATCAATAGTAAGCTCAGCAAGTATTTCTTTTGCAGATTCTTTGGCTGTTTTTACAGGGATGTAGGGATGGAGCTGGGAAACCACAGGGCTGTAAACATGGTATCTTCATTTAAGAAGGGGCAAGAAAAGGCATTGTTATAACTACAGGCTTTTCAGATGGCATTATTAAGCAAGACTTCACACTGTTCTTTTAGGAAAGTATAACTATAGGCAGAGAGAAAAAGACAGAATTTTGCCTGGCCTTGTCAAAACCAGTCAGGTTTCCATCTAGACCGGCTGCCCAGCCTCAGGCCCTTGCTAATGCTCCTTGGGCTTTTGATCATCTGGCAGCAGCTCCTGCCATTTGGGCCATGCAGACTGAAACATGTGCTTCCACCCCAGCAAACATGCAGAAATCCAGTTTGCCTGTTCCCTGCCAGCACCAAGGGAAGGAACACTACTTGCAGTGTGTGTGCTGTCTTGGATGCTTTTTTGCATAATGTACATGTTTCCATCAGTGGTATGTTTCTCTTTCAGTGGTCTGATGACAGCTGATTTAATTAAGAAAGTACATCAATCACTTCTGTAGAACTACTACTTTTCCTGTTTGCTGGCAGTAAAAATCTGCTTCAAAGTGAGGTCCATTAACATTGTAGTCTTTCCTTATGGGAAATATCTTGCCCATGAATTCAACCAAAAGTAAGAATGATGAAATAATAATGAAACTGGGATGAAGTTTAAAAGCAAGAATAAAACAGAAACTGGTTATTTTGGCAGTTGTAAAAGTATGTGTCATTATGATGGAAGTATATCCTTGGATTGCAGGAAGCAGGAGGAAAATGGGTAGATTTAGAGAAATAAGAGGATATTTTTTTCTCAATGAAGGTAAGGGAAATGATTTCTGGGTGGCAAAATTGGAGCCTTGTAATTTGGGTAGTCTTGATATTTTGTCAATCAATCCTATGGAAAAAAAAAATGTCTTTCAATTTTATGGAAAAATAAGAATATGGCTGCAAGGTTTCCTTTAGTTGAGTGGGCTTGACTTGGTGCTGTGCTTGTGTTTGTGTCTGAATCGGAAAAGCAAGGCATGTCTTTGGGAGCCAGGATGGGTGGTAGCAAGCAGACAATGTCCATGTTGTCCAAATCAGACTGTCAAACACTGTTCCCTGATAAACCATGACTTACAGGATTGCAGGAGCCCAGGTGGAGCTGGGAATTTCCCTGCTGGCATATTACCCGTTTCCTTGCCGGCCACTCCACTCCAGAAACTCATGGTTTGCTTCCTGGCAAAAGTAACTGAATAGGAAGTTATGAGACTATTAAGCACAAAGAAGCCTTTAGTGTGGCCATGAATGGTGTTCGTGGTGATGGGGACCTCTGCAGGGGTGTCATGTTGATAAAAACATTGTGCTTTGGGGTAGGCAATCACAGGAGTAGAAAGAAGGGATAAGGGGCTGAATTGAGGGACCTGTGAGACGCGCAGGGATTAGTGAAGGGATTCATGCATTCATCAGCTTTTTCTCCTTGGTTTTTTTTTTTTTTTTGATTTTTTTTATCTTAGTGCACAGGCTCAGATGAGAACCTATCTGCCTGCTTGTGGTGGCTCCATTACTCACAGCACGCTCCAGCTAGGAAAGGCTGTTCCCCACAGAACCTCTAACTCACTAGGAACAGATGAGTCTGTCAGAAAGAGCAATCTGCATTTGTCATCTCCTACCTACTGGGCCTGCAATCAGCCAAGTCTGACACAGATCTCCCTGCACTGAAGGGTCAAGGACCAGGCAGAGGCAGCTCCTCTACCAGCACATGGCTCATGCTGGGCTCCCTGAGCTGACCATGTTCATTTTGGTGCCAGAATTAGAAGTTTTGCTATTTTTTTCCCCTCCTATTTGTGCTTGCTATAGAAGTATGAGGGCAAAAGTAATATTAAATCTTTATAATAAGACTATATATAGTGTTGTCTGTTGGGTGTCAGCTCAGCATGACTGGAAGGATTAATACAATCCATCTTGTATATCCTATTGCTGATTCTTGTGGTGGTGGCACTGGAATGTGCTTCTCAATCATGGTAGCGAACAGTGGTGCTGCATAAAGCTGAGAACAGCTAAAGCAGATACAGATCAAAGTGAACTTGGACAGAATGGATCTTGCTTCACCAAAGTGATGATAGAGCAGGTCGAGAGAGGGCCATGAAGATGATCAGAGGGCTGGAGAACCTCTCCTATGAAGACAGGCTGAGAGAGCTGGGCTTGTTCAGCCTGGAGAAGAGAAGGATCCAGGGAGACCTTAGAGCAGCTTCCAGTGCCTAAAGGCGACAACAAGAAATCTAGAGAGGGGCTTTTGACAAGGGCATGTTGAGGGACAATAGGGAATGACTTTATACTGACAGAAGGGAGGTTTAGATATTGGAAGTTATTTCCTGTGAGGATGGTGAGGCCCTGGCACAGGTTGCCCAGAGAACTTGTGGCTGCCCCATCCCTGGCAGTGTTCAAGGCCAGGTTGGACAGGGCTTGGAGCAACCTAGTCTAGTGGAAGGTGTCCCTACCCATGGCAGGGGGGTTGGAACTAGATTGTCTTTAAGGACCTTTCCAAACCATTCTATGATTCTAAAATGTGTCTGATCTGGCATCATGCTTCAGCAGCAAGAAATACCTCAGTAATCTACTGCTTTTCAGCAGCATGATTAAACATATATCTAAATCCAATTGTTGTCTATAAAAATTGTTCTGTTTTGCAAAGCAGTACTGGTTTCTCAAAGGTGACCTGTTCTCTTCTGGAAGCTTTAGCCCAGAGGGAGATGCTCTGTCTAACTCACAGTTGGCATTTGGGCAGCCTGGATTTGATGCTCTTTGCTGGGGCAAGAGAAGCATCTTCTCCAGAAAGCGAAAGTAGACAAAAATAAAGTTTTTTAATAGTTTTACTTGGTGCCAGTACTGATATTCTTTCAGCAGCACTTTCCCTCAAATAACAGAAATCTGATATGAACTTATAAACTATATATGGGTATTAGAAATAGGTTTGGAGGGGTTGATGAATATTTTGGGTTAGAACTAAAAGGGGAGGGGGATGCAACAGAAAGTGCTGGGAAAGTCAGCAGTGCTGTGTAACTCCACAGGTAGGACCTTGCAGGTCAGGAGCTCCAGCTGGAGTCTGGAGTGAGCTCTTGGGGCAGGTGAGTTTTCCCATGTCCCTCCAAACTGCACTGTCCCAGCCAATGTATGGGAAGCATCTTCCCCCTCCAGGCAAGGTTTGAGGCCATGGCTGGAGTGCTGAGTCTGGTTCTGGGCCCTGGTACAAAAAAGAGAAGGATGTGCTGAGTCTTACAGCAAGGGATCTTCTTGCTGACAGCAAGAACTTGATGGGGGCTAAAAGAACTGGACTCATCTCAGAGTGATGCAGAGATGGGGAGTGGCAACAGCACAAGTCGCAGCAGGGGAAAATCTGATAAAGTATTAGGAAAAACTCTTTGCTTGTGAAAGTTATGAGACACTGGCATGGACACCTACGGAGGCTATGGTAGCTTGATCACTGGGGATGCCCAAAGCTGCTGGTCTTGTAGCATTTGCTGTCTTCTGATCACACCTGCTTGGTCTGAAGTTGTTTAAGTGCAACAGTTCAGGATGGTCAAACAGCTATAACCATGGGAGTACCTCAGCAGCAGCAGCAGTGTTACTAGTCTGCATGTAATAAAGCAATTCCCCTACTCCACTCCCCTGCCTTTTTTTGTCCTTTTCTATTGGGAAACTGGGGAGAGAAGAGGGAATTGCAATGAAAACTTTACTTCCTTGTCCTTGCATTATGCTCTTCTTTATCTGAGTCAAACCTAACAGCTTGAAAAATGCCTTTCCACTGGAGTTTGTTCTGTAAACAGAGATGAAATGGAAGCATTCATTTAGTATTTGACTAACTGGGTAACACTTGAAAACTTCATAAGGGTGCATTAGCAACTTAAGAATGTTCCTCTGAGAACATACGTTCTGCTGTTTCCAAATACTGAAGCCAAGCATATAAATGAGATACATTTACAGGCATTTTAGTGAAGAAATCTCTTGCTTGGAGTATGCAGTGGCACTGATTTGACTGAAGTTTTTTAGATGACGGAGGACCTGGTGTAGTAAAATGCCTCCTCCAATGAAGCGTGTTTCTGGCTTCTGGCATGTCTGTCACAGCAGGACCCATCTCCTTCGGATTCTTCACTAGGTATGGAACCCATAGCTTTGCGTAGCCGAGGAGTCCTTCATTTAGTCCTCTGAATAGGAACATATGGGCACTTCTACAGGCTATTGACAAGGATGGCCCAGGCCATGGAGAGGTCTATGTGCATGGAAAGGCCTGGTAAAATATTTCAGGCTGCTAAGATACGAGAGGGGTATGGGAGATCTATGGGGCAGAGATCTATGGCAAGGGATGGGGTGGATATTGTCAATTTTCTCTGTAATATGAAATTGTCAAAATTTATCTGGGGGGTGGCATGAGCATTATCTACAAAATCTGAAGAGAAATTGTAGCTTTTCCCACCTTCTTTAGCAGCAAAAAATTCTTGAACAACTGATGTATCTTATCAAGGAAAAGAGTAAGCACTTGGTTATTTGTAGTTCTGAAAAATGTGAAAAACTTTGTAAACAAGCATGAAACCAGTCAAAATTAATTCCAGCCAGAAGCTGCTGTAGAAAGGAATAGTCAAGAAATCACTGGTGCATTTTAATGACTGCTAAAAGGAAGGGGGTAAATACAATATTAATTTTATGACTTTTTCACACTCCAGTGAACATAAGTTTTTGTAATTGTATTTGCTGGGCTTGGCTGTGTTGAGAGATAAGGGATAATTATGTTCTTGCCTGATGGAAAGAAGCCTACAAAATTATACCTTTTTTAATATGTTAACAATACTATAATATTAGGGAATTCAATCTGATATTAATTAATGACAAGAGTAAACACTATCAATGAACAAGTTCTATGAACTTGGCCTGTGTTCTGAGAACTGAAAGTATTTTTGTATTTCCAATATAATTACAGTTTTGTTGGTCAGACCTGACAGCCCCCAGCCTACTAGAGCTGCACTGGCTGGGTTGCTGTTGTTTGCATGACCTTAGGCTGCGCGGTTGGGACTGAGAATTTTACTGCCCTTTTCAGTTTTGATTGGGTTTCTCAACTGTTTTATTGACTTTTCTCAATGTTGGCATGTCAGGAATTCCTAAGCATAAGTAAGAGACACTGGTAAGTTACTATACCTGTGCTGGAGGGAGAACATTTGTTGCCATGTCCTCATTGCCCATTGTGGGGTGGGAGCATGCTGGAACTGAGTATCCAGAGGATAACCCTGGTTTTCCTGTAGCTTATCATAATGTTAGCCCAAGGCAGGATGTGCTTGCCATGGGCTGGCACCAAATCACTGTTCATTTTTCCTCATTTCTCTTGCTTTGCACCCACTGCAAAGGTAATATGTTGTTTACACTTTCACTCAAGTGTTGTTTACTGATCTTCTAGGAAAGCCACAGTATCAAGCACTTGTTTTGAACAGCCATAATTCCTGATGTGTTTAATACTCTGCTTTCAAAATCAGCTCCAATGTCCCCACTGTGCTTGCATGTATATGGATCTGTAAATACACACAGCTCTAAATTATCTGTTGATCTCTTGCAGGACTTTACATGATACTTAAATTTATCTCCCCTTATTTTAGTAAGTATTGGAACCACCTTTGGCTTTTAATTTCTTTCCTCTTTCTTAAAGACTGCATTATTAAATGTTCTTAACTGATAAATCCATATGCTGCTTAAAGTGTTTAGAAACAGTACTCTATTAGGAATATCTTTACTTGCTAATGCCTTAATTGCCAGGAGGAATAACTCATTCAAATATATCGGTTACCCAAATCCATTTAACTGCTCTGAGAATAGCAATGAGTGAAAGGATAAGAGGAAATGGCCTCAAATTGTGTCAGGGAAGGTTAGATTTGATATTGGGAAAACTTTCTTCACCAAAACAGTTGACAAGCATGGGAATAGGCTGGCCAGGGAAGTGGTGGTGTCACCATCCCTGGAGGTATTTAAAAGATAGATGTGGTGCTTAGGGACATGGTTTAGTGATAGACTTGGCTGTGATGGATTAATGGTTGGACTTGATAATCTTAAAGGTCTTTTCCAACCTAAACAATTCTAAAAGGTGTCCAGTCCACCTGAAAACCTTTGCTCTGGGCTGAGAAGGAAATCCAGGCCTGGGAAGGAAAATAACTTCAAAAAGTAGCTGCAAGATCAGGTGGGGGGCCCTTTTGAGAAGACGGGAGCAGGAACACCTAGAAGGGAAACAGCTGTACTGTCCCTTTTTGTGTTTGGGCTTTAGTTTGAGAATAATGTTGACAACACATTGATACTTTAGTTGTTGCTGAGCAGTGTTTACCCTGATCAAGGACTTTTCAGGCTTTATGGTCTGCCAATGAGGACGGACACAAGAAGCTGGGAGGAACTGGAGACAGGACACCTGACCCAAACTAGCTGAAGGGGTTTTCCATACCACAGCACGTCATGCCCAGTGTGGGGGCAGTTGCCCAGGAATGAGCAATCACTGCTTGGCTTGTGCTGGGTATTGGTCAGCAGATGGTGAGCAATTGTACTGTGCATCACTTGTTTTCTGAATTTTCATTTCTCTTTTTTATTGCTCCCTATTGTAAGTATTGTTATTGTTGGTGTTATTTCTATTATCACTGTATTTTACTTAATTTCAGTTATTAAACTGTTCTTATATCAACCAGTGTTGAATGTTCTTCTGATTCTTCTCCCTATCTGTCCAGGGAGGGGTGGAGAAGGGGGTTGAACCAGTAGCTGCATGGGACTTAGTTAGTGGCTGGGTTTAAACCATGACAATGTCATGATATGTCATTCTACCGCGAAGCAATTCTGAACTCTGCCGTCAACAGGTAAAGTTGAAATGATCTTGCATGAGCTGGTCCCATTCACGGGAGCCACTGGGCAGTCTTGAGCACCTTCCAGAAAGTTTGAAAGATCAAGCCATTTGGAAAGAAAGACCTGTAATGAGATGCACTTGGGAATCCTCCCTTCAAACTGAGAAGAGTTCTTGAGGAGTGCAGTAATCACCTTGACTGCTTGGCAGGGCTTGGGAGAGAGTTAGTTGTTTAACTCCCTTTAAGCAGAGTAGAAGTTACTTTATTAATTCTTCATAAAACTCTCTTAAAGTTTTAAACATCTTGAAAGGGAGGCTGCTTCCAGTTTGTATCCTCTGGAGAAGGCAGGTAGCATCACAGTGTGGCTGTTTGAAAAGCTTAAACGGGTGAGGACTGGAGAAACATTCTTCTGTGGCTCCCACTGAAACTATTAAAATGTTCAGAATATAAACCCCGGTTTGCGTTTTTCTGACTTGCTGCCTATTACTCCTCTCCTGCATGGGAAAGGAGAAGCCAGGGGATTTGATGCAAAACAATCCTCTTTTCTTTCAAAACTAACTTTTCCAGGTTTGCAAACCTGAAGTTTGCAATGGGAACATTCAGCAAGAGAGGCATTTTTGGGAGGGGGAGAATAAAATAAAAGAATAAGTTAACTCTAATTTGGTGAAATAAAAAAGGCAGAGGACCGTTGAATGCAAGAAAATCGGTATTGACATTAGCTAAGAGCCTTCCATTTTATGTCAGGAAGCCAATAATAAAGTATAAAGAGCAGGAAGCTTCAGCAAACTCCTACCTCCTTTTGCTCTTTAGAAAAGGTAGTGAACTTTATTCAACTTCTTCAAAAACTGCAGAGGTAGCCTCCTTCCCTACCCTGGCCGAGCAGAAGGTTGTGGTGGCTGTCCAAAAATCAACAATCTCTCCAGGCTTGACCTTTTAAAATCTGAGCTTTATTCTCCCTTATCTTCGAACTCATTTATATGTGAAAGAGCACTTGAGTTAGTCTTTTGTTTCCCTTCCTCAGGTTTATATCTAGCTCTACAGGTTGCACAGGTAACTAACAATCAATAGTGCTCACAAGAGCTGTGTTAAAAGAAAAGCAGATCCACAAAGAAAAAAATAAAGTATTCCATACAGTGCTGTTGGATCAACTAGATTCTGTTAGATTGCTAGCAAAGAAAAAAGAGGAGAGCTATTGTAAGCCATACAGGTGCTCTGCCCTTACAAAAGAAGTTTGATGTAGAAATTATGTTGCATCAAAGAATCTGTATTATTTAGATGAAAAGAAAGGATGAAAAAAATGAAGCTATCTTTTCTTTTTTCCAGAATCTGTATGCTGCATGTTCTCAGGAAAATATAGAATCATCATCGTCATCTATGCTAATTGAATTTACATCAGTTATTTTGTAAATTTGACTTAATAACTGTGTGGCAACTTTCCTGGGTTCAGCTATAAGTTATTTTGCTCCTTCTTAGTAGCTGGTGCAATGTGTTGTTTGACCATGTGCCGTATTCAAGTTCGTCTGTGAGAGTTTATTAGAATAACAGTGACTCTGAAGCAGAAGGAATGTAAGCAAAGCAAAGGGCTCATGGTTGCCCCTCCCAAACCTCCTAGTGCTGAAGATAGTTTGGTTCCAGCTCTTCATCCACCAGCTGTACGCTGGTATGGCAGACACCAGTGGGACCAAGGTCATGGTTGGACTTTTCACTGTGCTCTTCCAGAAAAGGAAGCTGTTCCTGGTATTTGTCCTGGTAATCCAGACCTTGGCACCTGTTTGTTATGATTTTGGTGTTTTGTGTGTCACCCCTGTCCCCCTCCCCTTTTCCCCCACCTTAATTGGGTCTTTCATTGATTCAAAGTCATCTACAACCACTAGCTAACTAACCAACAATTACAAGACCTCAGTGTGGGGAAATTGAAGCTGGATGTAGTTCCCCATTCTTTCATTTCTGTGTCTTTTCAAAGTAATGTTGGCTCAACACTATTAATTCATCTTGGGATGTGCAGGATTTGTGCCAATCTGGGGTATGTAACTCTTCCAAGAAAAGATGACTGTTGAGCAGGCAGCACAGACTCAGCAGAGCGCTTCAGGAAGGTTGAAATATATGCTTCAGTCAATAAGATTTTAGATATATCTAGGGCTGCTTCACTGAACCATGACAATCACTGGTAAGGTAGAAAAATCAAGGCTTTACATAAGGTAGTTATTACCAGCCTGTTTTTTAAACTAGAGAACTACTCCAGGTTGGGTCATGGCAGGGCGCAGGGACCCTTGGTCACATATCTAGTGTGCAGGTGTTCATTTCACGAAGATAGTTGCTGATAGTGGCTTTAATTGTGCTGTCTGGGATACCGGATATTGTGCATCACATTGACCTCCCTTCGAAGTGGTCTTTCCCAGTCACATGGGCATGGAACAGCATAAGGCCCCACAGTTGGTTGTTCAGATCATGCCCTTGAATTGTGGCATGGATAAATACTGTGTCCTCTGAAAACATCTTTTTTATACTTACTTGTTTTCAAGGCAACTGACCAAAGTCTGAGAAGCTGATTTCACCAGCTAAGGGGCTACTATTGCTTCTCTGCTGTATAACTGATCATCAGTCCTTGAACCGGCATGCAATCAATGTGGAGAGGGTGCTGCAATGGCAATGATGGGGAGCCCAACCAGCCCCAGGCAGGAGGTCTGACACCAGAAAAAAATGCTTACTGTGGGACCCCATCAACTCAGGGGCTTGTGACCTCCTAAACCACAAAAATCAAATTGCAGGTCAGCCTACCTGAGTCTGCTCTGTGTCCTCTTGTCTGCCTGAGTAGTTTTGATGCATTTCCTTGCTTTTTTACTTCCTGATGAAGCACTGGGTGGGGAGCAGAGGTGTCATGCCCATCTCTCTTGCTCACACCTACTTCTCAAACCTGTTGGGATGTAGTTTTATCTTGTACCAGGAATGTTGTAAGTAAATACTTTCAAAACGTTTATTCACTCCCTCAAAGCTACTAATTTTACCCATTTTAAAATTATTTTAAAATAAAAATTAAAAGAATTATTAGTGCTTAGCTGAAAGTGGTAGTGGTTTTTCAGCTTGGAAGACTTGCAGGAATATTAAACTTTTTCAAAGTTACTTAAATAATATTTTTTTTTCTATACATTTGCAGCAAGTTAAAGACTGAAATAGATCAGTAAGAGAGGTTGGTTACAATTATATACAACTAGCAGGTTGCTTAATTTCACTGGGTTACAATCTGTCACTCCATTTTTCATCTTGAAATGCTTTTGTTGGCAATTATTTCTTTCATAATGTGAGAGGAAAGTAACAAACCAGCCTACTGTACCCTTTAAAAATGTCTTTTAATCTCTGAAAGCTCAATTACTAATGAACCTGAAATTTCAGAGTGAATAGTAAACATCAATTTGTTAATTCACATTTGGAGATTGATTTTGTTTGCGTAGAACTTGAGACATAATTCTTAAGGTTATGTTAACTTTTTTATTATTGCTTCTCAAATAATTTAAGGGAGAATTGAGAATTTAAAAGCATTTAATGTTGTTAAGCTTTGATATTTAAGGTTCTTAATGTAGAAAGTTTTCCAGCAGGTTCCCTAACAGATTAGAAAGTGCAGTGGTACAGCTGGATGTGCAATATCTTGCAGTTGAAACCAGAGATCTGAATTAGATCATTTGAAAATGGCAAAAAAATGAAATGCTTGTGCTGTGTTTGGCTAGGCACAGGTAATTTTCTACATAGCTGGTGTGGGGCTGTGTTTTGGGTTTTTGCTGGAAACAGAGTTGATCACACAGTGGTGTTTTCATTACTGCTGAGCAGTGCCTACAGAGTCAAGGGCTGTTCTGTTCCTGAACTCACCCCACCAGCAAGCAGGCTGGGGGTGCACAAGGAACTGGGGGAGGAGAGGGGAACACAGCAGGGGCAGCTGACCCCAGTGGATCCATGGGATATTCCAGACCATATGGTGTCATGATTAGTATATAAAGCTGGGGCAAGAAGGAAGTTAGGATTGATGGAATATCATAGAGTCACAGAATGGTTTGGGTTGGAAAGGACCTTAAAGTTTACCCCGTTCCATGCCCCCCTGCCATGGGCAGGGACACCTTCCACTAGACCAGGTTGCTCAAAGCCCCATCCAACCTGGCCTTGAACACTGCCAGGGATGGGGCAGCCACAGCTTCTCTTGGCCAACCTGTGTCAGTGCTTCAGCACCCTCAAAGGGAAGAACTTCTTCCTGATATTTGATCTAAATCTACCTTCATTCATCTTAAAGCCATTCCCTGTTGTCCTAGCCCTCCATGTCCTTGTATAAAAGTCCCTCTCCCAAAACATTGTTACGTGTGATGGACCCATGCTGTCCTGGAGATGGCTGAATGCCTGCCTTTGGGAAGCGGTGAGTGAGTGAATTCCTTCTTTTGCTTTGCTTGTGAGCATGCAGCTTTTGCCTTACCTATTCAACTGTCTTTATCCCAACCCCTGAGTTTTCTCACTTTTAGACTTCCAATTCTCTCCCCATCCCACTTGGGGTGAAGAAAGGGTGATCAGGTGGTTATGTGGGGCTTGGTTGCCAGCTGGGGTTAAACCACAACAATGCTGCATTGCATTTAGTATTCTGTAGCGTTGGTATGAACTCTTGGTAGTGGGACTATTTTTGGTGCAAGTAGAAGTGGCTGTGCATCACTGTGAACATGTTTTGGGTTTTTTAATACACTTATGTGTGACAGAACTAATCCTTTTGGAGCAGTGAATAAGTAGTGAAGTTTTCCTGGGGCAATGTCATTAGTGGAGAGATTTGTTAGTGTTCAAGCCCTACCTTTCTTCTGCAGCCTCACATTCAGGTATTTTTTTTAAGATGATATTTACAAGTGTGGGAGTACAGTGCCTCTAATATATTGATCATGAATGTGCATGTGGACTTCAACTTCTGAAAGCAAAGAGCTTTTGCTATCCTTGGTTAGCTTTCATGGTGATCTTAAATGTAGTCCCTATACACAGGACACAATTTTCAGAGTTTTGCTGGAATTCAAAGTAATATTGCTACATGTCTTTTAAGGCTAAAAGTATGTCATCTCATACTTTTTCTTTAATCCTGGTTGTGTGTATCATAAGTCTTTTTCAACTAATGGACCAAATCTATTCAATATGTGCTAAGATACAAAAGGAAGGAAAGAGCTAAAAGCAAACAGAAGGACACAGCTGTCATGCCCAGTTCTCAAGCTGTTGCTGAGTTTTTCTTACTGAGGACATGCAAGTCAATTAGGCTATTTCCGACCTTGAAAAAATAATTTCTGAACTTCCAAATCCTCAGTTTCTCCAAAAGTACAGTAGTAGTGTGAAATATTTTTCATTTTGTAACTCCTTATTTGGCAGCAGAAAGCAAAGTGTGGGTCCTGATTGCCCTGATCATTAGCTGATCGGCCCTCCAAGGCTCTGATAGTCTAGTTCTTCACTGTGTTTTAGTCTTTTAAAATTGGCTAAGTGGGATGTACAATTTACTTCATAGAAAACCATGCGTTTTCTCTTGCTTAGACCATTTACTGGAACAATGCCATATATTTATAAGACCCTTCTCAAGGGCTTTTATATACTTGTTATGCTCAATCTCAAGGAAATGCATCATATAAAGCAAAAATTTTGTTGTTAGGGTAATTGAAATCTTAACAGCTTAATGGAAGAATCGGTAGTACTCCAGGTATATTTATTACAGAAAGAAAAAGATGTAGCTAAAATTGTTAAGCACACTTGTTTTCTGCCCCTCTTTGTGGTGTTTTACTCCCAGCTCCACTGGGTGCTGCTGTCAAGGTTTCACTTTGGGGCTGACCCTAGGGTGTCACAGGGAGCATCAGCACTGGGGAATCCTTCACCAGGAGGAGCGCCATGTCCTTGCTGGTGGTTTCTTCTTCCTCATGCAAGGACCCACCTGCTCATTTTTATATCGTATAACATTTTATGTCTGCTAATGTGCCCTTGTACCTACTTCTTTCTTCATGGGTCTTCAGTTCTGTATCATGTCCCAGTGGTGGTTCTTAGGAAAGTTAATGAGAGCAAAGTAACAGCTTGTTTTACCCCAAACCCCAGCTTTGCCCAGCTCTAGCTCTGCATTTCTTTAAGTGACTGTCAGTGGATGGTGTGCGTAGCTGTGGGGTCTCCTGTGCTAGCCTGTGCCCATCTTTTATCACCCCATGCCTTTACCATTGCTATGCCTCATCCCAGGTCCCCACTTCTTGCTTCTTCTCTGCTGCCATACCATATCTGTGTTTCTCTATATTGCATCTTTGCTTTTGTTGTAAATAGCTCATTGTACATAGAATGATAGCTTGTAACTGCTAGCCATATAAAATCATGGCTGCACCATACAGAGTAGAAGCATACGACCCAATTAGCTTAGCTGTAACAGCAGTATTTCCAAGTAAAAACAAAATGTGCAGGCAGGCCAAGACAAGGTCAAGCAGAGCAGTCTAATGGTGTATCCCAAGACCTTTGCAAACGTGGCATTAAGCTTGTAGTGGTGCTATCACATCCCATCAAAGGGCTATGTGGTTACAAACCATGAGCCTCATGCCTGCAAGCAGTGTGATGCACCATGACTGTTTCATAGCTCTTCCAGGTCCTTGGGACCACTTTGGAGCAGCTCTGATCTGTTTGCAGAGAAGCAATGTCTTGGAACTCTTCTTTTCCAGCAATTTACTAAACCAAACAGATATATTCATAGAGTAAATATTCAATAACCAGGTCAATATACAGTATAAATAAATTATATAAAGATACTCCCACGTGTACTATTGATGTTCTCAGCACTGGAAACCAGGCACAGGAGAACAGATTTGTCAGGCTACTAAATATACAAATGTGCTAAGACAGGCCAAGGATGCAATGTAGTCTTTGCACATTTGCCACTGTAATACATCTTCATGCTTCCTCAAAGGTTAAAACAATCAGACTGAGTTGGAGGTGGGTTCCTGCAGCACAGCCTGTATGCCAGGTATTGGCAGAAGTCTCCCCTCTTGTTTTCTCCTTTAGAATAAGACTCCAGCCGTGCTGTTTCTGTTTCATAATTTGAATACTTACCCTTATTTTCTGAAGTTTGGGGCAATTCTTAGTGAACTCCTTGCATCCACTGCTGGTCTGCAGCCCCAGAGCCTCTGTGCCTTGCCCAGCACAGATGCTGGGAGACTCTGCTTAGCTGTGGGAAAGTTAGGGACTCCCAGATGAAAGCAGAAAATGGAACTGGATTTCCCTTTCCTTATAAAACAAGTTGTTGAATAAATAACTGTGCATGAAGTGGAACTCTTTGGAGACAGCTGGCCACAGCATCAGGAGGGAGTATAATATGAAGAAATGATGAGGCTGTTTTACAGTGGAAGGAGATGGTTGGGGTGGGAGGGAGGGAAATTTCCATTTGATGCAAATAATAAATGATAGCTTTGGTATAGTAAGTCACATAGCTGAAGGGACGCTAGCATGTCACATAAAATAAAATTTTGCTTACAGGCTTAAGCATGCTTTTCTGTGTATTGTCCTAATTACCTGTGCAGGGCTTCCTGTAGCACCAGCAAGGACAAATGAGAGGTTTCATTTGCCAGCCTGCACTAATGGCCATCCAGTATGTTGTGTGGTTTAGGTCAGTGACCATGGCTAGCATTTAGATCAAAAGCAAAGCAGAGACTAGTGTGAAGCAGAGGAATGGGTGACAACAGCACTGTGACACCCAAAGGTGGTTGCTGAAGTATGTATATATCTGGAATCTGAAAGGTTCTCGGAAGGATATTCTTGCTGTACATTGTCATGATTGTAAGCCAAGGTTTAGTGCCTAACTTACCCATTACATAGCTATTCCCATGCTGTTACCTCACTGTTCTCTGGTTGAACTTGTCTAACACCTGGTGTAAGACTCCCTCAGTGGCTAGAGGGGAGGTCCCGTTAATACAAGATTATGGGTTGATCTCACTAGCCTGTTCAAAACACCACCTTCATGGCAGAGCCACCCTTTGGAAGGGTTTATGAGGATACCACCCTTTGGAAGGTCTAACCCGTGGGTTATAAGAGGAGATCAAGTAAAAACTTTGAGTTGTACATCTAACATTTTTACAGCTGAGGTTAGGTGAGAAGTCTTGTTCACTTGCTCCCCAAATATTCTTGCAGTGGTGCTCTGCGTGTGCAACTTGTGTCTGGGGGGAGTGAGGGCTAGCTCAAAGGTACTACAGTATTCTTCCTTACTGAAAAGGTCCTCAAGTGGTCAGAAAAAAATGCAGGAGTCCTACAACTTCATGTGCAATAAATTGTTACTGTGCTTACTTGGGCTTGGGTGGATCAGTATCAGAAACTTGGCAATATTCTGAGACAGGGTTAGAAAACAATGTTGGTGAAGAGGCTAGGAGTAGGATTTTTCCTGGTTTGGGTTTTCTCGCATCAAGAATTATTATAAATAGCTTGATTTTATGCAGTATTTTCTTTTTATTTTGATTTCCAAAGTTGATTACAGCCAATGAACTATTTCAGAATAGTAGCTAATGATGTCTCTTGGGTCAAGCTGATGCGTAGTTAACTTTGCCTTTGATGGGTTTATAGCAAATGATGTGGTTGCCTTCTCTGCTGTGGGAATGCAGTACAGCATGAATACAGGAGCAGGCTGAACAAAGGAAGCTTAGGAGAAGTGTTAATAAACAGGAGCTATAGCATTAGGCAAAACTAAGGTTGTAGTTGCTGCAGCTGAGAGTAGAGACATGTCTTGTGCCGGTGCTAGACATGCAGATTGATCCAAAGCATAAACCAACTGTTCACACAGGGTGTTGCTTATCACTCACTGATTTCACCTCAGCCAGCAGTCAACCTTTTTGCACAGCAATGTTGGGAAGGAGAGGGAAACTATTTTGCAACGTTGTTTTCTTTTTCATTTTCTTTTTCTTTCAAGTAATTGAATATGGTGCTGTTACACTTGGTTTATGGAAAATGTTTTCAAATAAAATTGCTGTAATGAAAGAAAATCATTAAGAAATGGCTCTTGTAGTAGTCTTCCCATGGGAATTTACAGGTATATTTAAATGTTGCTGGATTCTGGGTAGTTAAAAATCTCTGAGTGTGAGCTGTGCTATAAATAATTTAGCAGCTAGATTCTGGGCTGAGCCTGCAGTGATTCCCATTTGAAATCAGAGAGTTTCAGTAGTGTTGGGTGCACTCCATCCCACTGTTCATGTACCTGACAAAGATATTAAGTAATACTGGTCCCAGTATGGACCCCTGAGGGACACCACTTGTCGGTGGTATCCCTCTATTGACAAGTGATGGGATTACTCACCACTGAGCCATTGGTAATTGAGCCACTAACTTCAGTTCTGTATTCCCTCTATTCTGCTGGTGCTATGTATCCTTCCTTCAAATTCTGTAGGATTAGCTTCAAGTTATACGTGAAGGAACTGATCCTAACCTCTGTGCTGCATGTGTGTTACATGTGGCTGAGTGTTTGTATACCTGAAAACTTGCCTACCTTCTCCAGCTATGCAGGAGGTAATACATTCTCCAGCTATGCAGTTGATAAAGTTTTTATTTCTTGTGACCGCATACAAAATTCATCAGTTGCCTAGCTGGAAAACAAATTAATGACCTGACAAAAGGACTGTATCTGAAACTCTTTTTGTGTCTTTCAGTTGGTCTGTTTGGCCTAAAAAAATATATTTTTATTTAGAAATTTGGGGGTGTGTCTGTAGGTTTGCATCACTACAACAATACAAATACATTTTACCATTACCGCAGGGAGGTCTCTCATTCTGTGCTCATTCATTTTTCTTCTTGCCATGGTCAGGATGGATATGGACTTCACCACCATATTTCTGCTGGCGGATAGAATGGCCTTTTACATTTCCTGCCATCCTCCTATTCTCCTGCAGTAAAACCAAGGAAGCCAAAGCTTTCACAGTGGGTTTACTGCTGAACTGAGGCACCTATTTTACAGAAATTTCTGGGCTGTTTTTATTTCTGCTGTAACTTTCATCCAGGTACTGCAGAAACTATTACTAGCCAACTGAGCATGTTGCAAATTATATATACAAAAGTGAAAGTAGTCTAGCATAATTCAAGTTAAGGTTAATGTCTTGCTGTAGGTACTACAGCAATGGAAATGTTTATAATTAGAACAGGCTTTAAAAAAGCAATTTAAACTTTTAAGTGTTCTTTAATCAGCAGTAATGAGGTTAGGGAGGAAAAAAAATCCAGTCCTCACTGTGTGTTCTGGCTAGTTTGGGGGGAGATGGGGTGTGTGGGGGAATTGCTCCTTAACATGTTTGTCATCGCTGTAACACAATGTTTGTGCCAGCACAAAGGCAGAGAATGAGGTTGAGTCATTTGAAGCAGAGAATACATCTCTGGACACAATCCTGAGCAATATGCTCTAGGGGACCCTGCTTGAATACGGAGGTTGGACTAGATGATCTACAGTGGTCCCTTCCAACCTCAACCATTCTGTGATCTATGAAGTTCAGGGATGTTCAGCTCTGCTGGGTTGGTCAGAGTTGCATTACAATAACCTCTGTGTCATGGGTGCTGTAGCAAACCAAGGATGAAGAATATCCTGTGTTTGAGGTGTCATTAAAATACATTAGTGTTTGAAAGATGGTCAACTCTGGAGTTAGCTTCAAATTCTCATGAAAATTAAGCTGCTAAGAATGCAGAAAAAAAAAGGGAAAAGGTTGCAGTGTTTTTCAGGGACCAATTTTAGTTTTATTTCTTTAGGCAAGTTGAGTTTTTACTTCAACTTCCAAAATACATGTTCAGAATTTCAAAAGAAGTTAGTGGCTTGGATGCTTCTGAATATCTAGTTCTAACTTCGCGTTGGATGAGGTAGGATGTCAGTTTTGTGTGTATTTTTTTTAAGTCTCCTTATGAGTAATTAAAGTGTTTTTACAAGATCAGTTATTTTTGAGCTCTTTGGGTATTGGAATGTTCTTTAAACTTTCAGCATGTTTCTTCCTGTGTTTGCTGGTCTGTTCCTTTGAATCACATTCAGAATTCTCCTGTGTTCGTGGGACTTGATTTGACCTAAAAACTTTGTTCTTGCAATGTGGTATATTTTTCTTTTGGCCATATGTTGGGGTTGGGTTTTGCTGGTGTTTCCCCCCTAGTTTCATGTCTTTACAAAAAAGAAAACATTTGCTATTTGGGGTATGCATGTTTTTTAGCTGAGTTTTACTACTGTCCTTGATAGGATATTGAAATACAACATAAACTACTAAAATACTTGAAATCATTGTCATAACTTCTTTTTGCTAACTTACATAAGCACTAAAGTAAAGCTGTACTGAACTCAGCATGTTCATCTTCGTAAAAATAACATGTGAAGAAAAAGTACTTTGGGTTGGGTGAAATTTTGAGCTCAAATGTTCAGTCTGATATACTGACAGATGGTCTTATGCTTTTCTTGCCAAGATCACCCAGCTATCAGGAGACACAAGATTAGCTATCTTTTGCCAAAAGAAGAGATTATTTTTTAATATAGGTTTATAAAAACCCAAAGAATTTGGAACACTATTGTGGTGATTATGTACCTATTAATGAGGAAGAAAATGAACACCAAGAGTGCTCCTGAGATCCTGTAAAACACTTTGTGATGAAATATAAGCCAAAGCCATCCAGTCATGGTAGTAAAAACACTGAAATATATGTGGAAAGAGGACAGTAAAAAGTTTGAATGAATTTAATTTTGCAAATCATTGTACTGTTAAGAGAAAAAATGTAAATGAGAAATGAATTGCTATATGAATTGTATAGTAAGAGAACATAAGGGAAAATGAGAACAGGAAGTTGGAGGTTGGATGATAAAATCACTCCATATTAATGATGGCAACAAATGCGTGTCTTTCAAAGCCTATGATGTGCCATTACAGGAATCAAGCATGAACAATATTTAGCATCCAGCAACTGCTGATAATTTTTCATGTTCCTGGGTATTTCTGACAATCATTTATGCCATAGGCAGGAAATTGTTCATTGGCAAACATTAATCAGAAATGCGTAGTTGAAGCTGAACTATCATGCTGGTGTTTGGAGGGTAGGGTGTGTTGACTGTGCTGCTAATGAGCTGTTTGCAATTACTGAGGACATGGGTAGAAGGCTATTTGAGTCCTTGGACCCTGGTGGCATTTGATGTGTGTTTCCTCAACCAGTCTTTTGAAGGTTGCAGCTCCTGTCATGTGCCACCCTATTTGGTGAAACACCAGTTCCGGTGAAACACCCTATTTGGAATGACGTTGCTGCTGTTAACAGTGGGCTCAGGGATGTTGTGGAAGCATGGGCAGGTATCCTTGTTCCTGTGACAGGAGGTAGCATCCCAGGATTTTAGAGCTGGAGCTGTGACTGTGGAGGTGTATCAGGAGAAGGTCTTGGCTAACACAGCAGTTACCCTTCCTCAGATGGGAAGGTAAATGTAGAAACTGCCACTGTAATAATATTTGTACAAGCATCATGTTTTCTTGTAAATGTAAAATATGATTGGGTGGTTTAGAACTGGCTACCTGAAAAACACAGGCTGCTACTTCTTCATTTGTGTGCCTTACCCCTAGCTGGGCCCGGGCAGTGTGTGCTGCAAATGCAGTGTTAGACACCACATGCACCAGCTCATCTTGCTTGTGTTGCTGTTTGTATAGTCAATATGGTCAGCTGGGCTGTTCATGCCATAGCTGTTGCTTACAGGAGCAACATAAAGAGTGGACATCTCCTGAGAAGCCCCCCCAGACTGTGGGAAGCAGGGCTAGTCTTGGCTGGGTTTGGATTCAGAAACATTTGTTATCTTGTGCGTTTGTAGACTTCATGTCATCCTCTTCCCTGGCTACAGAGCCCTTATCTTGCGAGGCTCTCCCCAGCCAGGGACTGCTTGGGTGCCTCTTGCCACCCTTTGTTGTCTGTGTCTGAACCTTTCTCCTGCAATCTCCCTGGGCCATGGAGGAGGGCTGCGAGGAGCACACCATGTGTTTCTTCAGTAGATCCATAATAAATTTACTCTGCCCTTTCCCAGCTTCTCATAGAGGGGTAGAGGTGTGCAGCAGCATGAGCTGGAACAGTGATCCCCAGTCCAAGCTCCATCCTGGCATGGGGCAAATTCTGGAGCCTTGCTCCTGCTCACAGCCCAGTTTGTCTGTGGGTCATGCCTTTATCTGGGCTGCTGCTTCAGTTTCCAGTTAAAAAGGTAAAAGTCTCCTATATTTGTGTCTTATTCCTGAATTCTCCCCCTTTATACATAAATCATATATCAACAGAGAAAGTTATTTAAAGATGGGTTAATAAGATGTGGCCCAGAATGTTCCAAAAGGCAGCTTCCAACCTATTGCTAATTAGGCACTGGAGCCACTAATCTAATTTTAGCCACTGACTGAATTTATTCCTGGCGGAATAAAATGCACTTTAAATCTCATTTAAAAGCCACTGAGACACTCTTGATGAATTAAAATATGGAATTAAAAATATATTTAGTGTTTCTGCATCATTAAAATAATCCTCGGTGCAGATGAATCAAACTCCATGCCTTTGCATTTTTGTTTTGAAGGCTATGTTTACTGCTGAAATTATGAGCTAAGCCCTGTTGCCCTCTCTACATCACTGTAAAATCTGTGTATTCACAGATGCTGCAGCTGCCTGGGTGTGGTACATGGGAAGGCAAGACCAGAAAGAGTGGAGGCATCAGATAGACATAGCGGGGGTGAATAATATATTTTGGTGAGAAACAAGAATGAATTTAAATTAATAGACACAGAACAGTGCAGAAACAAGCACTGCAAAATGGCAATCTTAATGCTAACTAAGCTTGTAATAGAAGAAAGCTGTAAGGAAAAGGGAAATAAATATTCCTGTCAACTACATGCTTGATTGGTTCTTCTCAGTAATAATTTACTTCTTGGCTAAAGTAACCTCCTTTGCATACATTAATAGCCAGCATGGCACAGATGCAATAAATTATATGATTTTTGTCTGGAAAGCAGAGCTGTTTGAAACGTTGTGTAAGGCAGTGGGTCAGCGTCTTGTGCTGAAGCATGGTTACAACTGCAGCTAGATGGCACAGTCATCTCACCGTGTGGAAGCTGGCTGCAGACCTTTGTGCGGCGTGAACCCACCTGAGCATCTCTGGGGGCCATGTCCCAGCCTGGCCGTTGGCCAAGAGCTAAAGGTATAATTCAGCTTCTGTTAAAGCCAGGAAGAGTCTGAAGAGCCATAAGCTTTCCCTGGGCTGGATGTTGGTGCTGAGTCCTTCTGCTTTTAACCATTATCAAGCTCTTAGCTTAAAATTATGTTTCAGTAATTACGGCAATTTTAAGAATCACAGGTTTAAAAATTATGGTAAGTAGAGCATTTGTGTTGCATGATTGCAGGATTTGTGCCTGCAAGAAAATGGGGGAAATTGTTGATAAATTGCTTTTGTTGTGGTAGGAAAGCCCAGACTGTCAACTTGAACACTGGTGGTTTGCTTGGCAAAGCTTTGCTTGACCCTGAGGCAGGGCCTTGCTCCTACACCCCTCCTTAGCGACCAGGATCCTGCCAGACCTGAGTGATGGGAAGTAGGAAGATGCTGGTACTGATATTATTATAATGTCTATAGGGGGGAAATTGCATCTTTTCTTTTTATTAGAAGTGCTCTGGGGATGTGTGAAGCCTGAGGAGACCCTTCTGCATGAGGCAGGTGGAGCTGCCCCAACACTGGGCAGAAAATAGTCTCTCCTAACATGCTGCGTTGAGGGAAACATGGAGAGCACACATTTCTGCTCAACAAACTCTTATGGGAATTGATGCAGAGATGAGAGAGGTTTTTTCTTTTTTTCTTTTTTCTTTTCTTATTTTCTTTTTTTTTTCCCCCTCCTGGATTTTAAATATAAAAGAACCCAACCTCTGAATTCCTACAAAAAGCTGAGCTCTGAAAGACTGCATGTGCTTTTAACTTCCTGACATTTCAGCACTAGCAATGATAAGCCACAGTGTGCTCAGAGTGCATCTGTTTAATGCACCCTTATCGTGAAAGGAAGAGCTGGCTGGGGAGGGGATGTATTTGAAAGGTCAGATGGCATCAGAGCTGGAGAGAGGAGGAGGATGGGGAGGGGGGATGGAAGCCGTTCTGTGAAAATATAGTTTTAAAATACATAAAATAATGCAGAGGAATCTAGGATCAAAAAGCACTGCAGTATGGATCCTGTCTGCTTTTCTCTTTCATTACCCACAGAAGACAGACATGGAGGGCAGATAAGTCTCAGCTACACAGCAATGGCAGTCTTTCCCTGGAAAAAAAAGTTACAAAAACTTCTGTCAAGAATCATTTCTAAAATATTCTGCTTTCCCTTGGAACTCGAGGAGTAGCAAATTGGCTTTCCTGGTAAATAAAGTACTAAACAAAACCACAAAATGTTGTTTCATGTCTACTTAAAGACTTTATAGTCAGTTTGATTATATATATGGTGTTTCCTGTGAGTCAGGTTTCTTATGGAGGGGGGTTATTTATTTAAAACTGACTTAGGTGGGGGGAAATTGTATTATCGACATTTTTGTTCCAAGTCTCTGCTAAAGTAGAAAGTTCCCTCATGAAAATCTCATAATTAACGTATATTAAAAATATCCTTGGAAATTAACATGCCTGTGAATCATAGAATCATAGAATAGTTAGGGTTGGAAAGGACCTTAAGATCATCTAGTTCCAACCCCCCTGCCATGAGCAGGGACACCACACACTAAACTATGTTGCCCAAGGCTCTGTCCAGCCTGGCCTTAAACTCCTCCAGAGCTGGATCATTCACAACTTCCTTGGGCAACCTATTCCAGTGCCTCACCACCCTCACTGTGAAGAACTTCTCAGAGCATGTTTCAATGCATATTTGGGAAAACAGAAAAAAACCAAACCAATTGCCAATTTATTTAGATATACCTTCCTGGTGATATCAAAGGTTAGCTGAAATTGCATGGAAAGGGAAGTGAAAATGCTAAACTTCTGCATGTTTCTCTATCTGGATTTTCCTGTAGAAGTGCAATGTAAATAAAATGGAAAACTTGCAGCAAAGAAAAGTGAGTGTAAAGTGTCAAAATATTTTTCAGTGATGTTTTGCAAGCACTTGCTATATTTTTAGGCTTGTGATGCTCTTTGAAAAGCTGCTGAGAGGTCTGTACATCAGATCTTGACTCAGGCTGAATACATCTACTCTGGCTCCACACAAATACAACTTAACCTGTGGTCCGATGCCTTGAGAGGAAAGGGAACTCGCTGATGACGTGTGCTTATTTAAGGACAGGAATAAAATAGAGCTGCTTGAGGCAGAGGCTCCTCAGAGCATGAAACAAACAGCTGCCAAGGGACCTCTTTGCATGAGTGTGACATTAGAGACCAGGGGCATTTTGCTGCTAATCTCAGATATTCTTTTTTTTAATTTTATTTTTATTTTTTTCCTCTGAGTGGACAAAATATCCCATACATCTAAGACAAGAGTCTATCTGACAGCCTGCTGTAGTGGCTGATGCATCCTTGGGCAAGAACTAAAGAAGAGGTGGAGGGGGAAGAGGGTGGATCTGAAGATGTTTTGTGTTGATATTTAGGGCATTTCTGGTTCTGGAATTTGTGTCTCAAAACTGAACTGTTAGTACATTTGCTTTCAAAGGTGTCTGGTGCTTTTTGGAGGTTATGACAGGGCTTGGCAAGGACTGAGGTAGCATTGGAGAAACATGGGTTGCTTGGGCTGGGGGTACCAAGCCTTGGGTCTCATACACCCTTGGCAAAGTGCCTGTGGCAATGTATATTTTGGCTTCCTTAATTATACTTCTAGTGCTCACATCTGAATATGCAACGCTTGTGAGAGGTGCAACTGCCTGATTTTTCTCTCCCAAATCATAACTCTTGGTTTATGTTGACTCTGGTACGAAGTCTGTTCATGCTAATTATCATTTCCCATCGTGTAAGGGATCAGGTCCCTTATGTGAGAGACGTGAAGAACAATGAACTGTAATTTCATCCTGATACAGTTGTGTGACTCCATGCCAATTATATTTTTAACTTGTTAAGCTGTTTGCAGCAAATGGGGTATAAACGGTGTTTCATTAAATGAAGAAACCTCATAAAATTACCTGGGATACCAGAAACATCCCTGTCCTTTCGGCTGCACTCAGAGGATTGTTTTGTATGATGCTGTAGTTGCCCACGGAACAAAGTACAAGCAGCTGGTAGCTGACTAACTACTAGTTCCCTCACAGAGGAGTGAGTATAGGAGAAGGAAGAACACTTGTCTTGCCTCTCCACAGATACTAGCACAGAGCAAATGTGTAATTACCAAAGACTGGCCTATTACTTTGCAGAAATTACAGGGCAAAATAAGCATTTATTGATGCTCAAAGGAATTTGGAGGATCAGGACTTCTTTTAGCATTGATTTTTGCATAGTTACAGTATACCCAGCTCCAGGCATCTACAAAATCCTGAGTCAAATCTAAAAATCCATGAAACTGCCTTAAGTTGTGAAATACTAATAACTTCAAGTTCTGGTTTTACTTGCTTTTTAGGTTGCAAGCCTCTTCACTGTGCTTGGTTTGTGGTTTTAAACTTTTATGCAGCAGTAGATGCCCATACAGGTAGAAACAGTGCTGAGCTTGTCTGCTCCGGCTCTGAGTTGGCTAAACCTCCCACGGTACCACTATCTCTGCTTGTATGTGACAACCTACCTGCGGAAGTGGAAAGGCCATGCTGCTGGTATGTGTCTTGTGCCCTTGGATTAGGGTGTCCTAATTATACAGTAAAATACCTTGGAATTATATAGTCCTTTGGAACTAGCTGAGGCTGTGGCTCCTCTTCTCCCATCTCGGTTGTGCTCTGTAACTACATGCCTTTGGTGGTACCTTCTGTGCTAGGTCATACTTGGAAATATTTTGACCTTTGTAATATGCTTCTAGTGGTAATACTGAAAAATGTCCTCACTGATGACTTAGGGAAATGCATGGACATCATAAAGGTGTGGGGTGTGTTTTAGACTTCAAATTCTTAGGAGAGCATATCTGTGTCTTCCACTCATACTCAATTTTATTTGAGATGTTAGAACAATTTTATATTCTAATAGCCATGGAAGTGGAAGGCTTTAAAAATGATGTGTCTCAATAGTCTTAGGCCCTTCTCTGATGAAGATCTTAGTGTGAACAATTTAATGGTTTGGGTTTTGTTTGTTTGTTTGTTTTTTTTTTATCAATCATGAGAGTGAAGTTCCAGAACAGCTTCTCAGTGAGAGCGATTGGTAACAAGTTGAAGCCTATAGTGGTTGTAAGACAGAGCACAATGAGCTTGTAAATGGGATTTAACGACATAGAGTCCTTTGATAAAACAGGATTGGATTTAATTACCTAATTGACCCATGTACTCAAAAAATACTTATTAAGAGACTTCTAGTGAAATGTGATAGACATAAGGTAGTAATTGCAAATTTATTGATTTTGATAGCTGACGTGTAGAGATATCATGTTTTGCAAATTTCATGGTCTACACAGTGCAAATGTGAGGACCAATGTTGTCTCAAAGCATCCTTGTGGAGAGAACATATGGGGATCATTATGCTTTGGAATATGACAATGCAACAGTTTAATCCCAGTTCATGCAATAGCACACAGGTGAGTGTCCCTTCTCCAGGCTGCAGTGTAGAGACACCTGAGCTGCCTCAAACCACTTAGGCTCGCAGGAACAGACTGGTTTCAGCTGCACCAGGCTTGACAAGGTGGATGAACCCAACCCAAATTGTGTACTGTCCCAAATAGGTACTTTGTACTGCCCAAACAAGACTTTTTAATATTCATTCCAGTTTGCAGTGTGTGTTCATGTTCATTTCTCAATGCCACAACTGTTTCCATGCTCTGTTAGTGTTCCAGGTACTTCATCTAAAGTACCTCTGGACTCTGTTGTCAACTTGATAGCTAGATTTATTATAGATAGAAGCTCAGGACAAGCACATGCATTGATTAATTTGCCAGACATCTGCTAACAAAATCCCTGGCACAATCAGTGTGATGTCCCAGCTGCCACCTGGCTGAAGGAATGAAGCTGTGCACCGTGCTGAGTCTGCCCTACGAGCCCCTGGTTTTTCGTTTTCAGTGGTATTTACTGCTGCCACCAGGATGATGGAGCAAGCAGAGCGCTCCCAGTGCTCCTACAGAGCACTTCTGCAGTGTGACTGATTTGCAGCTAGTTGTGACTTTTGGTGAAAACCACTTCTGGTGAGAACGAAAAATTTCCTAGAAAGGGAGTACACTGTTTAGTTATACTTTATGTAGCAAATAGTAACAGCTGTGCTATTTCTGTTCTCCACTATTCTGCTCCCAGTAGCTGTTTTCCAGGCTGGATGATGTGAACAACTTATTTAATTCTTAGCATGGCTTTCTATTTTCACTCATGTCGTACAAATAGAGGTGGACCATCCTGCAGAGGCATGTACAAACCTCTTTACAAGTTTTTTCTTTTCCTTCATTATTACTTTGAGATCTTCTGATTCTTCTGCACACCACGGTACTCTGTGCTGTTAAACGCATGATGCTGGCTGTTGACATGTTTGCCCACTTCTTTGCAGATGGTGGTCATGTACTCCTTTTGCTGAGGTTTATTGGCAGTTCCAGGTCTGGATGGCTTAAACAGCAGAGGCCTCTGATGGTCCAGTACCAATGCATATTAAAAGCCAAAGAAAACTAACAAGGCTGCATTTTTTTTTTTTCATATGTGACGTACTTCTAGAGGTTGCTGCTTTTGGTCTTTGTTTAGGAACAAAAGCCAGACTGCTCAGTTAAATGCATGCTAGTGGCTTCTGTTGAGTCAGATCCCTAAGAGTCTTTGGTCATCTTGGCACCCACACTTGTTGCCTCTCAGTAAGGTGTTCCAGGAGTGCTGTACAGTTTTGTTTTCCTAATCCAAATTTATGAACTCCAATTTCATCAGCTTCAGATTAGTTTTGATTGCATGCATTTAAACTGCTTACTGTGTTGGAAATTGGTTACCTACCATTAATTGGTATTGTTATAATTAGCCACACTTTGTGGATTAATAATATGATGAGGTGTTTGAGAAAAGGAAGCAGTTAACCTATCATGAGATCTGTTTGGAATATACTATGTTAATTCTGTGGGCCCATGTGAGTTCAATGCCTCTTTAAAGTCTTCCATCTGGGGTAGTGGGGTAGGAGTATTGCATATGAGGAAGTGCAGGAATTAAGTTGTCATGAGATGTCATTGAAGCCTTGTCACTGAGAATGAATCTCATTCATCTGCATTGATAATAAGCACGCTATCTGCTGATGTATGCTTCTAGCAAGTGAAGATCCACCTCCAGAATGTACAGTTATGGGTGAGAAATTCTTCATTCAGTTTGTGAAGTGCTTATTTCCTTCCTTCTGAATGTACATCTGGATATCAAAGGATATATTATATCTTGCTACTTCTAAACCTGGTTCTTCTAGTCTTAGTATCGATTTGTATCAGAATATTAATAACACTGGACCTCCTACCACTGGCAAATGATGCTGCTTCTCCCATTCTCTCCACTCTTCTTTCTCGTCAATGAGCAAATTTTCATAATAGCTCGATTAAGCCTTGATGCAATCATGCCATTAATTCCACATCATATAGTAAGTCTGAATAAATCTTTTCCTTAATTTAATTTCAAGATATTTAGAAATTCTGCTCCAAGTCTCTTCTGTGTCCTTTTGGTTTATAATATGGGGCTTTTTGCTGGGTATTCTCAGTTCATTCTTTTCAGTTGCAGGGATTCAGTTTTATGGGATGATGCATTTGCTGTAGTACACAAGTTAAGAATAACCAAATGAGATCTAATAGCCACAGAACTGATTGAAACTTTTTGATGAAAGAATTTAAAACCCCACCCTGTGTTAAGAGAGTCTGTAGCTGAAATGATTTGTTAAAACAGAGGGTTTTTTAAAGGGTATGTATTCACCATCTGATTGTTCCTGTATGGGGAACAAGCCTGAACAAGCCTGGACAGAAAGGTACTTGTGTAGCATCATCTTCCATATGTTTTCAACCAGAGCAGCTTTGAACTTGAAGTGTTGCACTTGGCTTTTCACAGGTTGGTGGAAACATACAATGTATTCAACACAATGATAAGAATGCTACAATTTGGGGGGAGGGGGAGGAATTACACTACCAGATTTTTCTTTCTAAAGTTCAATGTAGTTCTCCTTGTTTAAATCTCACAATTTAAACCAGGATACATCACTCTAGTTTCCTCCAAAAGTGTCATAAAAATTTTAGCTGTGGGAGAGAAAAGAGGTAATTTCTTGTGTGAGCTTTTCCCAAATTAAGCCCTGAGCTCCACATGATTTTGAGGGGCCCACACTGACTTCACCGGATGAGAGACTGTTCCTGTGTCCAGTGCTGAGCCACTTGAAAATTCAAAATTACGTATTCTTTGTTCCCAATTTGATTATTCTCCACTTTCATAGGCTGGAAACTCATCCTAGTATTCTAGGCCACAGATGGATAACAGAAACCTGGTGCTCATTAGCAGCTCAAGCAGGAAAAAAAACTCTGCGATTTTTCTTTTCCAATCTATGTGTCAGGGTTGTACAACTATAAGTCATTTTGACTGCGGAGGACAGTCTCTTAATTAAATGATGGCTGTAAGTCACTCTTCCTGTAACTCATGCACCAGATAATGCTTTCCTAAGATCTTTCCGTCTGGGACTGTGGTGTTTAAAATCTAGGAACATATTCCCTGTAATACTTAATTTTGTAAAAAGTTTTCATCAGTTTCTTCCGTCTTCTGTAAAGTGTGTCCTGTAGCATTTCAGTAACCAATGTTTAAGTACCTATTTATCATTTTTATGCAGTCAAAGATTTAAAAAACGCTCAACATGCTAATAAATAGGCACACACTTTCAGCAACTGCTGTGTAAACATTCATGGGCAAGGCATTTTAATGCATGGATTATAAAATGTTTTATAATCCTTTTTATTGGATTAACCATAACATTTATTATTGTTATATGCAGTCACCAATTTTTTTTAAATGCATGTGACAGAAAAATGGACTTGGCTTTTCTGCAAGATGGAATCCATCAGAGAGTAGAGGACAGACATAGGTAATCAGCTGCTTTAGGGCTGAACAGGTAAAGGCTGACAAGCAATAGCACCAAGCACCCCTTATAAACTTGAAAGTGATTTGAAGTAGTTGCTGCTTTAATCCAGTGTCTTTTCGTACTGTGATGAGCGTAGTCACAGATACTTTTCTGCATTAATCTGAGTCTCCAGAAGAGCCTAGGGTTCAGCTGCTCTTTCCTGATATATATTCTCCAACTGGGTTTGGATTTTACTTAGCCTTTGTACAGTCTCTGCCTCCAGGCAGTACCTTGCCTAGATGTTGATAGTTTAGGAATGGCACTAATAGGAGGCAATTATCGGAACATCAGAGTACTAGGAATCTTCAGGGAATTTGAGCACTTATTAAATATTATCTTCTTTTGGGGGTGAGAATCTGACACAAAGTGACTCTCTGTTGCCATATTACCACAGTGGAATCCCCAAAGTTGTGTCTTGATATTTGCTAAAATACTTGTGCAGTTGGAAATGTCAATTAACTGTGGGCATGGTTAATAGATTTCTTGACTCTTCCAAAATGTTCTCCTTAGCTTGCTCACAGATTTAACAGAGCTTGTTATAAGCAGGACAGAAATAGCTTGGATACTGAGGAAAAGATAGATGTCTTCTACAGCATTTATCATTGCAAAAGATGACCCCAGATCTTGTGTTATTAGGTGGCAACTCTACCACAGTTTCTCCTGGACCTACTCCCATTTTGGCTTCCTTCATCACTACCTCAGTCATAACTTACTATTTTCTTCCATGTGGTCTCAGCTCAGCAGTCACAATTACCTCAAGATGTGTTTGAATTACATGCTGTTATCTGATCAGTTTTTCCATTAGCTGAAAGGTCACCAATATAAATTCCCACTCCTTCCAGAGAGAGGCTTGTGTTGTCAAAAGTGGAAATAAAAGCAGTTTCCTGTCACTGGCTTTTTAAAAGTTGCACTTCGGGGTTGCTGCTGAGGAGCAGATTCTATCACCTACTTCAAATCAGAAAGGCATCTCTGGAAATAGGAAACTGGGAAGTCAGATTTCCCACGTTGAAGGAACACTCTGTCCTTCCTCAGTCCTTCACCAGGGCTCATTAGGTTTATGCAGATTTAGGCATCACCTTTCTTCTCATCTGCACGCAACCCTGGAGGCACCACCGTCACACCTTTGCAGCATGCTCTGCTGCTGTATTCCTTCCAGGTTCTCTAGTTCTTCCTTTGCATTAGGAATGAGAGTGATGAGGCTGCACTGAATACTCATGACTAATTCTACACCAGCTCTGCTCATGCACAGTTATACCTCCTGCATAAGGGACATCAAATGCCTATGATTTCCATTCATTCTTTTGACTTCCGCATGGTCGCACGATTGAAAGGAGAGATGTTTGTTGAAAGAAGAGGTCTTCTGACTACTTCACGCAGTTTGGGCATTTTGATTAGTAATGATTGGTTCTGCAGAAAATGGGATATTTGGCTAGAAAAAGTAAAATTATCATAAATATGCATAAAGCACATAAAAAAAGAGGCAATTACTTTGGCTTTAAAAGCTAGAAACAGTTTAACAGAACAGATGGGTTGCATAAATCTGGCAAAAATGAGGGCAAGGGGGATTTGTGTGCATGTGTGTGTAGTACGCAGCAGAGGATAAAGCAGGGTTTGTGTGATAAAGAACTTACTGTAGATTGAAAAGTGTCCATTATCCTACATTTTCAGAGTAGAAGTAGTGGCTGGGATCACTAGATGAGGCTCACCTCAGCAGTGTGTGGAATTATCAATGAAACTCCTATCACCAAATAGTTGCTTTCTAGTGCATAAACACTTCTTAAGGATGGGGAGGCTCCTGTATACTGCTTTTTGTATACCGAATATTAGGCAAAAGCCTCATTTCTGTAGACTTTCTGTTAGAGACAAGTGAGAATAGTTTTGATGTCATCAGTATGTTCTATCTTGTGCTGAAGTGTGCACAAGATGGAACGTACTTCAGTAATTCTGAAAATGTCTAAATTTTCATTATCACTGCCTGCAGCAGTCATTTGTTCCAAATTCTGATTCCTAAGGATGGAGAGGGCCATCACTGATCAGAAGTAATGCATGTTGATTTTGGTGTTTATCTAAGGGATGCTTTTGTGCCATTTTGATTTGAATGCTTCAGGAGAGACTCAACCGATCTTTGTAAGAAAATTTGAGGTCTCTGTGGCTTTCTGCCCCTCGATGTGTGTAAGTATACTCCAGGGAGTTTGGCACAAAATATTCTGGCTTTACCATGCTTCTAGTCTCCTTGATCTGAGACAGATTATACAACACTGGATCCTGCATGTCTGAATGTGTTTCTGGTACATGTGGATCACATTGGTCAAATCTAACCATTGCTTGAGTGGCATCCCAAGGGATGCTTTCTGAATTGGTTTTCATTTTTATTGCCATATATTTTTCCCAGGTAAACTTTAAAATCCCTTGAGAGAGTGCTCCATCGTTTAGGTGGCTTACAAATAAATGTGACCTTTCTTGTAATTGTCAGCAGTTTTACCTGGCCTGTTTTGTGTCAGTCGTCAGCTGTACTAGGGGAGCCACAGTACAGATTGCTATAGTTATACACTAACAGTTTGAAAAGCTTTGAAATTTTATATTTGCTTTTTTACTAATTTTATTATTCATTGGAATGAGTTGAAGTGCAAGCATATATAACTTTAAGAGGGCTCTAATGTAAACTTAATTTTATATTGAACAGTTTCTATGAAATAAGTTCAGTTCCATAGGTAGCAGATGCACATTCTTTACACATGAAACAGGCTTTTTAAGCAGCAAGTCTGTGCTGCAAAATCTAATTCTGCTACTAACAAGCAAATAGGTGGATTTTGTGTCCTATTGATCTCAGAATTACCTGACTGATGCCAAAAATCAATTAAAGACTTCTTCTGAGCAGTCACAAGACAGGATCCTTTTTATTAAGCCCATCCATGATTTATAGTTTTGCCATTAGTGTTAATGTAGACTTAAAATACCAATACTTCATTCTAACACCCTCAAAGCAGCATTGATTCTTCCTTATCTAAGCTCCTTCTTTTGCTGGACTCTACCCAGAAATTTTTTTGTGGTTGCATGGATGTGTTTGTTTGAGTCAAGCTACAAACACATTAAAGCAATTGGCTTGTATTGAAATTTTCATGATGGGCAACATTATCTGTAACTGTAAAAGCAAAAAGATGGACTCTATCTGTTTATGTGATTTCTTGTTGGAAATGGTGAGGGCAGCTTTCTAAAAGCATCAATGCTGTTTCCAAGGTGTGCTGCTGTACTACCTTCATCACCATAGGCTAACATGGAAGGAACAACACAGGAACACCATCCCAAGGAAACAAACACTACACTATTAAATGACTTCTTCAAGCAGTCTGCTGTCCTGCATCTTCAGGTATGTGCTATGTTGTCTTCAGGCTAAAAAAAATAGGCTCAATAGGTAAGACAGAAGGATGAGTAATAGTATTTAGAGCAAAATGTATGTTTCACACTCAGGCAATTATTTTGTTGATACCACCCCACATTTACTGCTTTTACTGATGGATTTATGCCATTGTAAAGCTTTGGGAAATGGCAGGGAAATTAATTTTGATCTTGAAAGTTTATGAATTTTGTCTCTCTTCAAAGTTGCAGAAAACTGAAGAGTCTGTAAATCATGGCAGGTCAGATATAAAGAGGAAATCAAGATGAGTAGAAAAAAGCATGTGAAGAGCACCCTTCAAGGGATGCTCCAGCAGGTAGTAGAAGTTGTAAGGAGGTGAGGAATTCTGTGGGACCATCTGATGACAGAAATATAGAAGAGACAACTGGGAACGAGAAGAACCACAGACAGGTCTAAAAGGGATTAGATAAATTAACATACAATAATTTGAGAACAAGCAATGTCTGACAGTACCTCCTACTGCCATTGCCGGAGACCAGACTGAGCTGCATGGACTCTGTTTTGACCCCTTCTGTTTTATCATCCTCATGGAGTGTTTATCTCTCTTTGGAGAAAGTGAAGGTAAATTGTGCTGGACCAAGCACAGGTGCTGTGGTGACCCTTTGCTTGTTGACCAGATCTTGAGAGTTTGTTCCTGGAAAAGGCCTCATACTGAACCCAGTACTTAGTCTGTATTCTGTCTGCTGAGAAGATGAATTACTCATTTTGGTCACGATTTACAGCATGCAGCAATTATCCCACAATCTGCGTATGTTTTAAAAGTTAATGGAGAAGAAACACTGATTTTAAAAACCAATTTAAAAGCTTTCCAGTTGCTCTAGCTGTCTCAGCTGGTCACAAAGGGCAAAGCCACCAACATCGCTGTTTGACTTGCATTAAGAGTGAAATCTCTGCATTTGTAAGTAAATGCTGGAGCACTGTATGCTCATATGTTCCTGGCATCTTGTGATCTCTCTACATGAGATTCTGAAACCTTCCATATAGCAAAGCCCAGGAAGAAGTTTATAAGCCTTTTCTGTGTCCCTTTTAACCCCAGGAGTGTAGTGACCTGCAGTACAATTTATGTACCCCTTCAGCTAAATTGTCAGTCTGTAATTTACACCATCTTCTCTTGCCCATGCTTCCCCAGTCTGTCCTTTACATTGCAGTGGGGACTTGGAGAAGCTCACATCCCTGTCTCCTGGAGTTCTTGCAGCTGGGTGTCGTGGTTCAAGCCCAGCCGGCAACTTGGAACCACGCAGCCGCTCGCTCACTCCCCCCCTTTTCCTTCCTCCCCCCGCTCCCGGAGGGATGGGGAGGAGAATCGAAGGAATGTAACTCCCACGAGTTGAGATAACAGCACTCCAGTAACTAAGGTATAATACAAACCACTACTGCTACCAGTAATAATGATAAGAGGAATAACAAGGGAAAAGGACACAACCGCTCACCACCCGCCGACCGATACCCAGCCCGACCCGAGCAGCGATCTGGGCCTTCCGGGTAACTCCCCCCAGTTTATATACTGGGCATGACGTGCTGTGGTATGGAATACCCCTTTGGCCAGTTTGGGTCAGGTGTCCTGCCTCTGCTTCCTCCTGGCTTCCCCTCCTCTCTGGCAAAGCATGAGACTGAGAAAGTCCTTGGTCAGAGTAAACATTACTTAGCAACAACTAAAAACATCGGTGCTATCAGCATTGTTCCCAGACTGAAAGTCAAAAACACAGCACTGCACCAGCTACTAAGAAGGAGAAAAAATGACTGCTGTAGCTGAACCCAGGACACTGGGGAATTCCCCTGCATTAGAAGACACTTCACTATTCAGCAGACATTTTCCATCAGTGTCCTTCCCTCTGCCCCCCAGGCCCTGCCTGATGGTTGTAAGCAAGAATGCTTATGTACAAGTAGCAGTGTTATACACTTGCCTGCTGTGCTGAGATCAGTGGTCACATTTATCTTTTGTTAATGTTTAGTACTTATTTTTCTAAATTCTGCCTGATTCCTGTAAAAATCAATTCCTTGTCAAAGACTCTTTCTTGTAAAAATGAGTACTTATGGGGTTTGAGTTTTTCTTGTTTTTCTTTTTTCCCTAGTCTATATAGACTTCTAGATGAACTAGATAATCTTTAAGGTCCCTTCCAACCCCAACTATTCTGTAAAGAGAAAAATACTGAAAACTGGGATAATCGTAGAATAGTAATAACTTTCCTTTCCTTAGTGTGGTCTCTAGTGGAAACAAGGCTAGTAATCAGCTTCCTTTTAGGAGACTGGGTTTATACAAAGACCAGCTGGTGCAGTGAGAACAACATTTGGCAAGCCAGATCCTCAGTCTGAGGCACAAAGAGTGTGACAGGTATGTAGCCTATGAAACCCAGAGACTCTGAAGCAAAGGGTGGCACTTATATGGTGTCATAGTAATCTCTTGATGTCATGGGTTTTGGTAGTAAGCAGAATTATGAATTCCACCTCTAAAAACAATTTTTCCATATGAATCAGACTCACACCTCTGGAACAGTGATTGGTTTGTGAGAAATGCTCATCTGCTGCCATCCAGACTTATTTTCCCTGCACTCAGGTTAGATGACTTTATTCAGGTATTTGGTAGTGATTTAATTCATCATATGCAGAGCTCGAGATGCACAGGGTGAAGCACACCTGGAAGTGGAATTTGATACACGTATGTTCATAGCTCAGCAGGGAAGATGCATTTCAAATTGAGAATTTCTCGTTCCAGAGCTGTTTGCTGTGTTTTGGTTTGAAGAGTTTATATTTGTTGATGACCTCAGCATGTTGAGGGCCTGTTTAGAGGCTATGATTTCTAACTGGGAAGACTCTTTCAAAACACGATCTGCCTTTATCACTTACTGATTTTTTCTTTGGAAGTTCCTGGTAGGATGGTAAGAGACCCAAGTGCCTAAGGGGTAGATGTACCTGCACAGCCGACCACTTCTCTAGCTTCCATTAGTAGTTTTGGAGCCCGTTACTTTTTTCAGTTACATCTGAAGGATGCAGGAGGAGTCATAGAGTCATAGAATGGTTTGGATTGGAAAGGATCTTAAGATCATCTAGTTCTAACCCCCCTGCCATGGACAGGGACACCTCGCACTAACGCATGCCACCCAAGACTCCATCCAACCTGACCTTGAACAGTCCCAGGGATGGAGCATTCACAACTTCCTTGGGCACATCTCAAACTTTATAAGTCCTTACAAATGCTGTGAAAATGTCTGGCTGAACAGAAGAGAGATGACTCAACAGCGGTCCTGCTCAGGGAAAAAGGTCTCTTTACCACATACCAGAAGCTTCACATGTTAGAAAGTGAAAGTGAGATCAAGGAAAAGGCTTGACATATTGCTTCAACTGCCAAAAGCCTAAATAAGAGCTTGTACCTTTCCAAGTATTAAAGTCAAGTCAAAACAAAGCCTGTAGGAAACCAGGCTCCATGCTCTTAAACCCAGACTTTTGTGAGTTCATTTCTGAGCATTTTGTGTAAATGATAGTTGATGAAACTCTCGCTGCAGATGTAGCAGGGCCTGTAAAACATATGGCTACCCTTAATGCAAATGGAAAATACACACCCTGTTGCATTTTCCATTTCTGCTGCTGCAGTCTGATCAAGCTCTCAATAGTGTGCCTTTCTGCATAGGAGGCTAGCTTTATGCAGAATTTAATGCAAAACATATGATTAGCTTTAGAAATTCAAGTACAAATATACTTCTTATATTTGATCGGCTAGTCATTGGAAGCAATTAAAATTCATGCTCACTTATATTCCATTCAAACTGGAAATTTTGGACACAAGTTTTGATTTATCTTTAATGCTAGTAGTTGTCATGTATCAGCAGGTTTGCTTTAGAGCTTTCAAAGGCTCAGTTTAAAGGCACAACTAATGGGGTAATGCTGCAATAATAAAAATTAAACCAACTAGGAAGACTGGAAGATCTTCCAATTAGGTGAGGAGCCTGAGCTTTGTCATTAATACAGTGGCTCCTGATTCAAGCAGGAGACATGTCCAGTTGAAATACGATTTCCCTGTTACATACTGCCTCTTCTGCTTGTTGATAACCTTCAGAAGTTCATGGGTTTGTACAATATTTTGGTGGTTGCCTTCTCTTCTGCCAAACTGCTTTAAGTTAGCTGACATAGGACCAGGAAGAAATTTAGAGAGTAGATGAGGGCCAAAGGTGTCATTAGCCTTTGGGGCTGTGACACACACCATTATATTACATACTTGCACTGTAAAAACAACAGCTTCTTGTTAATTACCAAGAAGAACTATTCCAGGCTGAGGAAAGAATTTGAGGGAACAAGTTTGAGAAGGGGGTATGTCCTAAAGGCAAGGAAATCTGGAGTGGACAAACAGTGTCCACAACAAACAACATTTGAAGGCTTTAGAGGGAAAAGAAGTAAGGACAGAGCTCCAGAGTTAAAAAATGAGCTTTGAGGGTAAGAAACAGGATGGGAGAAACTGTGGCTCTGAAACAGTGATGAAAATGGGGAAGGAAAAAAGGCATGTTGGCATGAGCCTGAAGTTTAGGTATTCTATGTGGTCTCAGGAGTGACACAGCTAAGAAGAGCCAAGCCGGATGGTGGTATTTCTCTGATTCCTTGAGGTACAAAGCAAGTGTCACATAAAGCAGTGACAACAAGGACAAGCATCCCTGTTTGCATGAGAAAGAAATGTATGACAGATCTGGAGCTGTTTTGTAATATTCTTGAGATATCCAGAAGTGATTCCAGTATAGGAAGAGGTTTGTGTGGGGTGTTTGATTTTGGGTTTTTTTGTTTTGGTTTTGTTTTTTTTTTAATCAGGTCTGTCAAAATACAAAAATATAAGCCATCTTTCCAGGAAAGGCTGAAGTTCTGCGGTTGACTAGGTGTTGACTAGATGCTGATACTCTGTAAGTCTGGACACTGAAACTAAGTATAAATTATCTTTTCTGTGTAGGATCTCCTCAGATCAGCATCTGGTAGATAGCTTGTTTTTTCTCCAAAGATGGAATTTCACCTTCTGACAGAGGAACAGAGCTCTCTCGGGGGCTTGGGAGCTGGAAGGAGCAATGCTTTGATTTAAAGCAGTATTAGGGATCTTGGAATCACATTTCCAGTCAGTGTTAATTGGAGAAATGGGATAATGGAGTCTCCAGGCCCCATTTTATGATTTTTCTTGGGCTGTTCTTCACTGGGACCTGCTGTTGACTCCTGGTTGCATGGTAGGTGAATGGCTGAGGTGGGTCTGGAGCTCAGTGATGACTGGTGCTCCCCTGCTCACTCAAAAGCAAATCCAGTCAATAGGCATCTCTCCGCTAGTTTGTGGTTTTGTCTTGGTGCTTTTTTGAAGGAGGGCAAAGGGAAGCTCTGAGCTTGATGCCATCTCTTCTCTAATGCTCACTGTAGTCAGCCTTGGATGGGGTCCTGGAGTCATAAGCAGAAATAAGTGTGCTATGACCCTCTGAGCTGGTTTTGAGTCCACTAATACCTGGGAAAAAGGTTGTTGAAAACCCCTGTGGTGCTTGTGTTCATTAATTGTTAAAACTTAAACAGCAATAAAAGGCACTCAGAAGTCCCTTCCTTCTGGATTGTGATCAAGCTTTGGCTCTGTGCTGCAAACTACAGCCCTTGGAGGCTCTGCAGTCAAACCAGAATTAGTTTAAATAAAACCCAGAGAGGAGGACAGTAGGTGTCTTCAGGCTTTGCTGTGCAAAGGTGTCAGTAGGGACCTGCTGTGTGAAGAAGTCTGTGTTAAAATATTTTAACATCCAGAATTTCAATAAAAAGCCACATACAGCAACAAAACCAGGCTGCTTATATACTGTATAATGGGGTACTGTATGACACTGGCTGAGGGAGAAAATTCTCTTCCAAGAGCCATTAATTGGAAAATGTGAGAGGTATCATTGATGTTGCTTAATGATCCACATGGGGCTTAAAATGCTTAGAAATCTGTTCAGTAAAAGTAAAACCAGATTATTTTTTACCCATGCAATTTTACATCTAGTGTTTCAGGCATAAAAATTATTTCATGCATCATTTATTTACAATAAATTAAAAAATCTCTATTATTCCACTGGAAAAATTGTTATGAATATAAAATTATTTTTACTGATTCTTTGATATGTGGCTATTACTGCTGCATACTTGGGCACTAAGTAATTAAGAACAAAACTGGTTTGGTGTGGCATTCTCAAATATTTTTTTAGAAGCATTTACAGTGGATTAAAATCAACTGTACTAATTAGCTAACATCTATGTTCTGTCATGGCACTTGAAATTAGTGTCTGGGTAGCTGATTCAGTCTTCATTTGGTACAGGGTACAATAGAGAGATAAAGAAAATTCTGTAGAAGATGAAAGCAAGAAGGAGGAAAGATGGAAATAGGAGGGTACTTAAGTTGTGGCTTGCTCATCCCTTGAAAATGCAGATCAGTTACTGCATTAATAGAAATGGAAAGTAAGAATAATATTCATAGTCTGTAAATGCTCAAGACTTTCTTTGTCTGTACAGGAGGTCTTACAATCATGGTGGTTAGGGAGGACAGAGCTAATCTGAGTCATTGCTGTATCTGTGAGACTCAGGGCTCAACAAATTCTGAACAAATGGGGTCTCAGAACAATACAGAATTGGTAAAGCCTCCAGCGGGTTAGAGGCTGTTGTGGATTTAGATGCTCAGTGGTCACTGACGTTGCAAGAACCTGTCCATTGCTTGTATGTAATTCCTCTAGGAATTAACTTATTTAATGAGGAATGTCATGTAAGCTTACATTTGAAAATGGGTGCTTTTGCAGTTGTAGGCTGTCTTATAGCAACAGTTGAATTAAAACCTTCTGTGGGAATGGAAGTGTATTATTTTATAGAATACATTTGAAGTGGTAGTTTATAGTGTGAGATTTTGTCTCATACATGTAGTTTTCCAGGAACTTGGAAAACTGTTGGATTTCATGTGTAGTCTTAGGATTTTAATAGATCATTCTTTTATTGGAGATGACTGATATGTTATTAAGTATTTGTAATTTCATATATAATAGAAGTAATAAATAATCTGCTATAAATTATATGCATATTTTAGACATGCTTCTATTTTCCTCTCAAATGATCTTTCTACAGAAGATGACAAACTATAAATAGGGCTGCTTCAAAAATCTTCCCTATTCAACCATTTTGTTTTCAGCAGTAAGCAGTTACTATTGCTTAAGAAAATGAATAAAGAATAAGAATGGACTAGTCTTTCCTCTGGTCCTACCTTGTAAGGTTGGATCTGATGGCCCATGTATAGCAGCTAAGGATATCAGTGAGGCACCTGCCTGAGCTTCCGTGGTCTCTAAAAAAAATACTTTATCTAATTTGTTATAGTACAAGTTTTAAAACTACCTTATTATTTCAGTGCATGTATTCAGTTGCTGTGTTTGGAAGAACAAGGAATAATTGTTCCTTATTCAACCTTTGCACACCTATTAAGTTGTAATTTGCCATATTATCTCCGTTGGTCTTTTGCTTAAGCTAAGGAATCCATATAGTGTCTCATTGTTTAGCTCTTTAAGCTACAGGATTAAAGATCTAAACTCTTTAGATCTTTAAGTCTAAAGAATTGGATTTCACTCTACCTGTTACAAAGAGGTTGGCTACCACAGAAGGAAGTGCTCAGGATGTGGGCAGATAATTTTTTTAAAGTTTACTTTTATAGTTTGTTCTTTGGACCTTATTTTAAATATATATTGTAGTTGTCTTTTTGCCTGCTGCTGGGTTTTGAGCTGATGTTTTTGAACAAATTCCTACAATGCCTCTGCAGTCTTTTTCCTGGAGAATGGCTAATGTAATATCTATTCTTGTGTACAAAAAATACAGACTTTTATTTCTTACGTACATTCAAATAGCAGATTCTGAATTTCATCCACCATTTTACTGCCCTTCAAATCTTCACAAGCAGGAGTAACTTGATTATCTTGAATAAGTTCCCTGCAACCTTAGCTCACTCTCTGCCCCTTTTTCCAGGTCTTGTCTGATGATATCTAATGTCATTTGCAGTGCTTCATTTAATGGGTTAGTCCATGCCAATATGCCATGCTCCACTTGCTGGAAATTCAGATGGAGATATGGGCACCGTTTTCTTTTCTGTGCATGTCACAAATACAGTGCATGTCTGGTTTGTTGTTTTTTTTTCCCTTCCCTTTGTATTTGTGCTCACTGTGTTCAGAATGTACAAAATAAAGACCTTAGCTAAACAAAAAAAAAATCCCAAAACAGCAACAAAAAAAGTGAACAAAAATCATAGAAGATGTGTAAATGCAACAGAAAACAACTGATGAATTTCAAGGGTAAGGATGGTATTAGAAAAATAAAACCTATGTATTATTACCTAAATGTATAATCATAGAATGGTTTCAGTTGGGAGGGACCTTAAAGACCCTAACCCACTGCCACAGGCAGGGACACCTTCCAATAGACCAGGTTGCTCCAAGCCCCGTCCAACCTGGCCTTGAACACTGCCAGGGATGGGGCAGCCACAGCTTCTGTGGGCAACCTGTGCCAGGGCCTCACCACCTTCACAGGGAAGAACTTCTTCCTAGTATCTAATCTCAATCCCCTCTCTGTCAGTTTAAATCCATTCCCCCTTGTCCTGTCCATACAGGCCTTTGTCAAAAGCCCTCTCCAGCTTTCTTGTTGGTTCTTTAGGTACTAGAAGGCTGCTGTAAGGTCTCCCCACAGCTTTCTCTTCTCCAGGCTTAACAAACCCTCTCTTAGCTCTGTCGGCCTGTCCGCATAGGAGAGGTTCTTCAGCCCTCAGAGTATCTTCGTGGCTACCTCTGGACTCACTCCAACAGGTCCACAGCCTTCTTTTGTTGGGGCTCCAGACCTGAATAATGCAATAATAAATTTATAAGAATGTAATAGTGTAGAAAAAGTGTGAAATTATTAATACTGGTAACTATGGACAAAAAAAATGCTAAAAGCTATGCATAAATAAGTAATGAGCTGAGGTTAGGGAGTGCATCTGGTGGGATACCACGGATCTTATAAGAAAGAAAACAGTCAGTATGGAGTGCTTGAAGCTTGCAATGGTCAATTTTACTTAAGTAAACATAGCATAAGGCAACTACTGACAACTCTTCAGGTTCTGCATAGTTACATTCTTCTGCAAATCCCTCCTACATCAATGCACGAGGTATGTCAGGATTTTAAACTGGAGAAAATGCCACCTTGAAAACCACACTTGAACCTTGGGGGCACCAAGGAAATCCAATATCCTGATATGTTTGAAATACAATAGAAGATACTAAGAAAAAGAGTTATAGGTGTTAGGTGTTTGGGAAAATGAGATGGCTGCCAAAATGATGCCTGCCTTATGGTCTTGCAAGGGGAGACAGACTGGAGAAAAGAGGAGAGAATTCATAAGCTCTGTGCAAGAAAAGAAGCTGTCAGTTTTCCTCCCATTTAACTTCAAACTCAAAAGGCAGTGAAGGCTAGAATTATTAAGTGAAGGAAGAAAGATTATCATGTGCAATAAAATCCATTTTGTGATGTGTCACAACATGGCCAGGAAAATATCTATAATCAAAACCTCTTTGGTATATGTAATATCTGTTTAGTCTGTCTTAAAGGCAGGAACCCAACACACTGTTTCTGTCAGAGAAGCCTGGTGCCCTTAGTTTTTAGTGTGTAGAATAGAAATTAACAGCCTTGATTATAAAACATAAAAATGCTTAAACCATACTGAATATGATTTCCTGCTAAAGGTAAAAATTACGCTGCAGAGATGTTTTTATAATGCTATTTGCAAAAAAACCCCACCAAACCCAACACTGTAAAATTTACGAAAAGCTGTGAGTACATGGTGTAACCTATAGGGTAGTTACAGAAAGTAAGCATTTGTGATATAAAATCCACCTGACTTCTGCAGGGCAGTAGATTTCAGGTAGCAGTAAATTTTCTTCCAGAATATAAACTGTAAGTGATTAAGTAAAAAAAAACAAACCCAAAACCAAAAAAAAACCTCAAAACAAAACAAACACAAAAAACCAACCAACCAAAAAAAAAAAAAACCCCACACCAAAAAAAACCCCAAACCCTTTCAGAAGCTCCATTACATATGTAGTGTGAGTTCTGCTTTCATCTATAGCCATGAATTTCACATGCGTTTCCCCACCCTTTTTTTCTAATCTCTACATTGACAGCCTTTTATTTAATTAGCCTTTTAGTACCTGCAGAAGTCTTATTGTCCTAACCACAAAATTCAGATATGGTTAAATCACCAATTATACTTGAGCTGAGTAGCCTCTTAACTGTGACTTACTGCAATGTCAATATCCTAAAGGAGTGTGCAGAGACAGTGGGTTATATGAGGTGCATGTGTTTAAGGTGTCGGTAAACAGTGATGGCAAGAAGAATTTACACAGGAGAGTAACAGAATCATATGGCCTTAGGCTGACAGAGGGAAGATTAATATTAGATATCAGGAAAAAAACCTTCCCTGTGAGGGTGCTGAGGCACTGGCACAGGTTGCCCAGAGAAGCTGTGGCTGCCCCATCCCTGGCAGTGTTCAAGGACAAGTTGGATGGGCCTTGGAATAACCTGGTCTAATGGAAGGTGTCCTTGCCCATGGCAGGGGGGTTGGAACTGAATGGTCTTTTATATCATTATATGATAATGATTCTATAAATTCACTGGTAGTTTCTTGTGCTATGTGGTTCTAGAGGCAAAACTTTAGTCTATGTTAAGTTAGTAAATGAGGTGGCTAGGCCTGTCTGCTGGCAGAACTCAGAGCTCCTGTGCACACCTGACAGCTGACTTGATTCTTTCAATTCTGACTTTCTGCAGAATGTAAAGTCTGGTTTAGAGATCTGTTTCTCATTTGTAAGGGCAGTGGCGCAGATCACTGAAATACCCTTCTGAAATAAAACATGAGCTGCTACTACTTGCATCTTTGGGGTCAGAATATGAAAATATTCAATCTTATTGTTTAGCTTACTGTTAGAAGGTGAGCAACTATTACAGTAATGAACTTGATAAAAGAGTGCATCCACCAGTCCCCAGCCTGATATAAATCACTATTATATTGTACTGTTGTTACTAAGCTGTAACGCACAACAAGCCCTTTATCACTCTTATGGATGCATTCTGCAGTGTTTGTGGTCTGAATATACTGTGAAGCCTCTTCAAAATACTGAAGAGAGATTAGTAATGGGCTGTATGCAGATCAGAATGTAAAGTTTTTCAAGTTATATAGAATGCTTCCAATGGTGCTTTACTGTGTCTGTGTACATGGGGGAGAGTACAGAACTGCTGGAGACTTTATCTGGAAGTGCCAGAAATAAATCCTAAGTATTTCACATGTGTTCATAGGCTGTCAGAGCATACTGAAAGATCACTGATTTCCTCCTGCTCACCCATTCTTTAACAGATACAAAGGCGGAAGCAAAGGTGGTTCTTACATTGCTTCAAAATTAACTTGCTTGCCAAACACTTCTCACCAGGTTAACAGCAAATTTGGCCTTTGCAACAATGAGCCATTTGAAGCACCATAGCGTTATGAGGGTAGCTGAGGAAGTACTTAATCTTTGAATTAGGCTTCTGTTTTGGGAAAAATATGTTTGTTGGTTTATAGTAGGCTTGATAGCATGTCTTTCCTGAGGAAAAGCCAGTGTTGAAGTTGAGCACTGCACCTCCTAGAGCACTCACTGAAAATCCCTGCTGCATTGAACTGTTCCTGGTTACCTAAATATACCTAAATGCCACCCAAGACTGCATGTGGGGGAGGATTGTGATAAAAGGGGTGGTGGTGGGGAATTGATGTGCTCACAAATCAGCTTTCATATCCTATGGGTGCAGGCTAAGAGAGGTGGGCTTGTTCAGCCTGGAGAAGAGAACGCTCTGAGGAGACCTTAGAGCAGCTCCCCAATACATAGAAGGGCAGACAAGAAAACTGGAGAAGGGCTTTTGACAAGGGTCTGTAGGGATAGGACAAGGGGGAATGGATTTAAACTGACAGACGGGAGATTCAGGTTAGATTAGGAAGAAGTTCTTCCCTGTGAGGGTGGTGAGACACTGACACAGTTGCCCAGAGAAGCTGTGGCTGCCCCATCCCTGGCAGTGTTCAAGGCCAGGTTGGATGGGGCTTAAAGCAACCTGGTCTATTGGAAGGTGTTCCTGTCTGTGGCAGCGAGTTGGAACTAGATGAGCTTTCAGGTCTTTTCCAACCCAAACCATTCACTGATTCTAAGTTAGTGGTGAAACCCAATGAAATGTAGCCATGAGAAGGATGCTTTGCAGAGTGGTTATACGAATTGCGTGATTTTTGCTTTGAGTTGTTTGGTATCAAGATAAGTCTTTTTAAACAGGTGAATCTGTTCCTCTTTTTGGAAGTATAAAGGAAAAATATTTCTTTATAAAAATAAATTTATTTAAAGTTTAAGTGTTTATTTTGCTGGATTAAAAGCAGACGCTGAAAGAAGATGTGGAAAGCAATAGGAGAATACAAAGGGCACACCCTCTCTTGCAGCTTCTCTTTAATCTGCTAGCACCTGACAGCACACTGCTTTATTGCTGCTCCATCCTAGTCTATTGTGAGCTTTTATTAGAACATTTAGATTACTCTCCTTGGCAAACTGTGTCTTCTTGATATTAGTACTGTTACAGTAGTCTTCAAACTGCTCGTTGCAGATGTTATTTAGGTTATTATGTCATTTGCAGCATAATATAGGATTAAAATGTCAGGTGGTTTTCCTAGGCCACCTATAGCTCAGTGTCTGCAAAGATTATGGGAAAATTATTCTCCCTTAGAGAGAAGGAAATTCTGGAGATTGACTATCAAATATTCTCCTTCTAATTAACCAGTCTGTAATGGCTTTCACTGTGTCTGTTTGACTCTGGTAGGTTAACTACTGGCTAATTATAGTATCTTGAATGAAATCCTGACTGTTTATGATCATTTTGAGACATCTTAAGTTCTGCATCTAAACTGTGGGTTTGGTTGTTTTTTTTTCTGTCTAGCTCAATTTTTTGTTTTGGATAATTTAATCAAATTGCTGTGGTATGAAAAAGAATCATCTTTGAAAGATGTAACAAATTCTCTATTTCAGGCCTTTCAAAACAATATCATTCTATTATGTTGGATTGTGTATAATGTATCATTACAAAGTGTATTTCAATTTCATCTGAAAATACTCGAAGCTGAAATACACTGAATTGTTTAGTTTAATCTAAAATTATTAGTAATAATAATACTACCGTAACTGTTTTATTATTGATTTTTTTCTTTTGTTTTTTTCAGAGTTTTCTCTTTACAGTGGGCACCTGCTTAAAGTTAGTGAATATTTCTATTCACTATAAACCTGTTCATATACAATTTGACTTGAGACATTCCAGGTTTATCTGTTGAGAGGCTGTGGGTTTCATGTGGATACTTTAAAATTTTTTCTTATGTTTTGTTTGGATTTGTTTTTCTTGATATTCCTCATTTGCTTTCCTGAGACCCATGAATTTTTGATAACCTTCTACTATCTTACAGGCATGACAGGATGAGGAATAAATTGTGTGAAGTCAGAAGGGCCAGTTAGGTCACCTAATATGACTCCTGTAAAATGTTGTGACATTTCATGTTTTTGGCTAAGGCAGAGTACATAGAGAGAAATACTGGCTTTTCGCCCAAAAGGTACTGCTTTGCTCCTAGTTCCAGCAGTTTAATTTTATTCTTTTATTTTGGTTTGAAGACTGGGCTAGTTTCAGTAGCTCTCTTAGAAATAATGCTTGCATTGCATAGTGTGAGTTTCTGTGGACTCGTTCCTGAAAACATCACTTCCTTTCAGCTTTCTTTCCTGGATTGTAGAACCCTTTGGAACCCAATATTTTTAATTCCTATGGAGGTATTTACCCACTTGATCAAATGTGTTCATCCCCTCTTTTTTCAACAACACGTATTGGTGTCTCTAAATGCCTTAGTTAATAGCACATCAAGCATTAGAGAGAAACTGGCTTAAATAAACATCTGTCCTGAGTTCAGCACATCATACTCAGTACATAAACCAGGGGAGCTGCCTGGAAGACCAGATCGCTACTTGGGTCGGGCTGGGTATCAGTTGTCAGATGGTG
>NW_009924194.1:82205-116853 GCF_000696875.1 Nestor notabilis | reverse complement strand
TGCTGAGTTGTGATACTGTTCTCAGAGGTTTGACATATCCAGAGTTCTTACATTCTGCTCTCCATTATGATGCTGCTTAGCCTCTTCCATCATTTTTGCTCGAGGTAAAAACTTACTCCTCCCTACACATAAGACCTGCTTTTTACCACCATTATTGAATGTATGTCACCACTGTTAATACTCAGAAGATATGCAATCTGAAGTTAAGCTTACTGGGTCAAAACCAGGGAAACTAATGGGAACCTTCTCATTAAAACTGAGGAAACAATGCTGCTCTTCAGGAAATTTGTGTGAAAATAAACCCTAAATGCACACAAGCACACACACACAGAGGGACTGCATACACAATTTGACAAGGAGTGCCTCAGTTCATAAACTTATTTGTACAATGAAAACACCCAGAGGCACCAAGAACAAAAGCATGTCTTTTCTTTAAATGACTTCTCTGTCTGCACCACATTAGGTCTCTGCCCCTAGCAGCTGGTTCCTGGTCATGGTGTTTAGGTCCTCCATGGCCTGGCTGAGCTGTAAGTGGAGCCAAATCCAGTGTTAGAGGCCAAAAGCTGGCCTGCTCCAGCAGCTCCCTCTGCTCCCATCCCTAGTACAGGGCACTGGCGAGAAACCCTCAGGAGGAGCGGCTAAAGCAGCAAAGCTGGAGAGCTGCAAGTGATAAGATGTACAGGGTTCAGGAGCTGCATGGACACAGTGAACTGAAGGAATGGAAAAGCTGCATAGCTATAGCTGGAAAATATATCTCAAGAATATTAAGGGGGCAAAATTCCATGAATTAGACAGTTGTCCAGTTTGTGTACTTGACAGAGACAAGCTTGCTCTACAAAATGAGAATCTGGAAGTCAGGTTCCATTCTTGCCCTTTTAAGTTTGGATTGGTGGCTGAATTGCAGCTCCTAGCTGGGTCAGATGGACATCTTTTCTGAGAGTGCCGTGTCTGATGTTAGCTTGTGTGCATTATCACATCATAATCAGTCCAATAGCCCATCTCTTATCTAAAATATAAATACTAATTTGAGGGCTCACGGAGAACAGCTATTTAATTTTCAGTAAAAAAAAATAAAAAAGAGAGAAAAGAGGAGGCTGGGCATCATAACAGTAATTTATGATTTTACTGGTGTATTATCATTGAGTAATAAGAGCAACTTGAAACTGCCAATTATCTCATAAGAGGGGTATCACCTTTTCTATTTTGAATGACTCCATCGATAAATGCAGGTTCTGCTTGCTAACACTCCATCGCATAATCAGTGGCCTCAGAGCAGGAGAGACGAGTGCAGGAGAAAGAGAGAAAAACAAACCTGCAAACACACAAACACTTGATGTGAGCTCAGCCCTTGGCTTCGCAAAAGAGAGAGAGGAGGGAGCCGAGGGGCTGGGAGGAATCGCCCGGAGCAGTCGGCAGGTCACACACACAGAGTGTGCAACAGCAAACTCAGTTTACAAAGAGACATCTGTTCCATTACTTCGATGCATTGTGGCTAATTACATCCTGGCCCATCTGTGAAATGACAGCCACTTATTCTCCAGTGAACCGTAAAATCTGTACATGTTCGATGTGGGCAGTGGGGAGTCAGAGGAGTGCAGGGGAGTAGGGGAGGGGGGAGGATGGGGAGGAGGGAATGGGAGAACGGTACAGGCAAAAGCACCAGGAAAACATACCCCGTCTCTCCTGCCAGTTTGGTGTCAGGTGGGAAAGGAAAGCAAGCAAGCCACTCTGGAAGAAAGGCCCTGACAAAGCACTGCCATTTTGATGCAGGGCTGTAATGCCTGCTCTAGCCTGGAGCTCTGCACTCCCAATCTTTGCCTGTGCAGTGTGCCAGCAGCAGAAATTACACCAGACCTGCATCCCTGTGCTTTATTTGCATTTCTGCCATGGCTGTTTACATCTTCCTTACCTGCTGGTCTTACAGCTTTAATAGAGGCTATTCTCCTATACACCAATTTAATTTTAGACTTAACTGAATTAAAATCAAGGACTTCTCATCTCCCACTACCTCCCACTGAAATCTGAAAGGAGCTGCAAGAAAACGAATCTCTCCTCAACTTCTCTACATGAAAAAAAAGGGCCTTGCATTCAAGCGTGACTGCAAGCCACTGAGTCACAGAACACAAGGCAAATCACATTTCCAGACCTAGAATGTATGAGCCAATGGCATTCAGCACTGGAGCAGCTAACAAGGGTTAAATCCTGATCCTCGCAGGTCTGTCAAGAAAACTGCAAACTTTCCATTAAAGCTGGGTTAAACATCAAATGAGCCAAAGGCTGCAAAGGTTTGAAAGTAACTTTTGTTCAGGGAATAGAGGCTTTGCTCAATGCTAGCACAGAGCTCTCATGGCAGTGGCTCTGCTAGCAGCTATGGGCTGGTGACTTCTGATCCCATGTCCAGCCCCAATCCCTGCTGCAGACTTCTGCAAAACTTCACAGTTTGGTGGCTCTGGTGAACTGAGTGCTTGGCGGGGGGGTGTCTGTGTGTGTGTGGAAGGGACCAGTCAAACTGTTAAGGTGACAATTAAAATAAATGGGTATGTGGTTAAGACGGGGACAGAGCAGAAACAAAGACTGGCTGCTCAGTACCAACTGACCAGCTTTGCAGCTGGGGGCACTGCTTTTGTACCAGGATTTCTGGTTGAAAGCATCTCTTTTCCATTAATGTAATCACAGCCTGTGGATTTCAGCAGAATTTGCTCAGTGTGATGAACTGCTCATTCCCAAAATACAAGCAAAACTAAGTGTACAAGGAAGGAGGGTAAAGTAGATTGCTCATATCATTTGCAAGCCAAAGTTTTAGAAATCTGATAAGGTCTAAAAACAGTATTACAAAAGCCAAATTAAAGAAAGCCAGGATGCTTTGGGATGGGATTTCTTCTTCCATTTGGCTGTGGGCTAAAGGGACATAAATGTTCAAAGCCAGGTTGGATGGGTTTTGAGCAACCTGGTCTAGTGCAAGATGTCCCTGCCCATGGCAGGGGCGTTGGAACAGGATGATCTTTAAGGTCCCTTCCAACCCAAACCACTGTGCGGTTCTGAATGATTAATCCACCTGAATCCCTGACTGTCCCGTATCCTGCAGGTGTTATGGCCATTCAAGATGGCGAGGTCTAGAGGGGAAGAAAAATACAATTAATCTATGTTCACTTACATAATACATGAGCAGATGCAGAAAAAGGGAAGGCAGGTGGTTTGTGTTCACAGCTTAAAGCAAAACCACCTGAGGCTGAAGGATCAGGAAAAGTAGTGCGATCATGATGTTTTTGCTCCAACTTTGAAACTGGTCTCTGTAGCTGTTGGCAAACCAACATAACAGGGAAAAAAGGATTAGGACCTAGTACTCCTGCCAGGTTAGGAGTAAAAGTAACTGGAAAATTTAAAGGATTTTTCATTAAAACGTTCACCACTTCCTTCAACTTTTGGTCTACATTCTGTTGTTTCTGTTTCAATCCTCCTTCTTCAACACTTCTTAAGGCCAGAATGAGTATTTACAGTCACCCTGCTTGTGAAACACAGGTCACACTCTCTGACAGTAATCTATGCATGGAGCTTGTAATGCCTGGTTGTGGTCAAGCAGGGATCCTCCAGCTCAGCCTTGCAGAGAGCCCTGTGCTCTGCTTGGGGCAGCTCCAGCTGTGGGCCTTCTGCTGGGACATAAGGATGTTGGAAGAGCAGCATCTCCAGGCCACCCTACCTCTCCTGTGTGAAAGCAGCAGCACTGTAGCTCTGTGTGGGACAGAGACGTGTCTTCATAACGGACAGGGTGACCGGCCAGGCATTTGAAGGGTTTCTCCAGGGGTAGATGCAGAAACCCCTATACATTCAGGTTCTGCTAGTGGTTGGCATATACTGCAGTTTGCACAACTCAGAGGTAAAGCACCACTCTTCTGAAGCTCCTGCTTTGACTGACAGCTTTAAAGCAAGTGGTTCAGTATCACTGTACTTGACAAAACCTGAAAAGCTATTGAAAGGCATCTGGGCAACTGAAGGGTGTCAGTCTAACTCGGAATGGATGATACATCCATTTTACAAATTTCACTGCACAATAGGCAATCGGAGAAGGCAAACCAAGGGGAAGGAGAAGGCTGAGTGAGCTGAATTCAATCTTGCAGTGGGTTCTGCTGCTGGAACAGCTGGCGCTTAGTCTATGGATAAATACAGGATTTCATTTTCCATGGACATCAGGCTGCCTTTCCTCACCAGCACTAACTCAGCCTCACAAAAGAAAAGATTAACAGAAAAAGAAGCTCACAGTGTGTAACTCTACAAAGAGCTTACAGGAAGGATTTGTAGTAAATTAATATCACCAGCAACCATATAGTTCACAGAAGCTCACAACCTTTTGGTGTAAACCGTGATTTAGCTGGCTAACACGTTAGGTGTAAGATCCAGCAACCTCAATTACGCTCTTCGTTCCTTGCCTGTGCAGAGGGATCTCCTCCCCACCCTGCCTTAATGAAGAAGTGAGTTTCTGCCATGTTTTTGTTGTACATATTGACCCGTCACTTCTGATCATTCATCTGGGTGTGATGGTCTGCACAGCGTCTTCGCCTGCTCTTGTGTCTGAAGCCTAAATGTTTTACAGTAGGTTACCACAAGTTCAACTTAATGAGAATTGCGAAAGCGTATCAGGTGCAGGCCCAGGATTGATCCTGGGTTCATTCTGATCTGAAAAGATTAAAAGCTAAATTCCCCCTCCTCTATTTTAGTTTTCACTTGCCTTTCACACTGTATACGGACACCCAAGGTGAGTTTCTCCTCTCTTCTCCAGCAAAAGTAATGACAACTGGAGAAGAGCAAATGAGTGACATCACAGGAGGCAAAAGTGAAAAATGAAGCAATGGGAGAAGGCAGGGGTTTTAATCATCCCATTTAAAATGCTGCTTCCCCCTGAGTTTGTGTGGCATGAATTCTTGCTCATACCTGTTTCAATAAGGAATGAAAAATTTGTAACAAAGGACATCTGTTCTGTAAATGTGAAGCTTCCAGCTCTTCAATAAAGATGAAAAAATGTCTTTGAGACTTTCAGGAGTTTCTCTGTCAGAAAGCAGAGATATCCTTGAGGCCTATACGGCAAAGTGAAATCTACCTGCTCTCTTTCTGAATCCATCCCTTCTCCCCCTACTGTTGCCTGGTATGAAAGCCTTTCTAAGCCATTTTCCCCAACTGTAAAATAAAGGTGACCAGCCCAGGGTTTCAAAGGTATGGCTCTATGCTTTCTTGTAGGTAAATTCTTCAAAGGCAAGGGAGGTATGACTTTGCAAAAGCTGAAGGCATTCCCAACCAACAGCTGGAAAGAGCAAAGTGCTGAATTCCTCCCCTGGGAACCTTTCCCACTCACAGAGACATGCCACTGTTACAAGCCTTCCTGGTTATATTCCCCTCCTAGATTTCCTGAGCTACTGATGTTTATCCCTAAAGTAGGGCAGATGCATGCTCTGATTTTTCTTAGGGGAGAAGACAGCAAGCCAACTGCTCCTTATTCCCCCATTACCTGGTTACAGTCTTGCTGCCAAGGCGATTAGACAGCAATGCAGTAAGAAACAAGATGAAAAGAAGGAGACAATCATCTTGCCTTAATGGAAAAGACTGGAAGGGGATATTTGTCTCTAAATTGGAAGGTTGCCACAAGCAGCACTTGAAATAGCTTTAAAATATTAGTCCCTCACCTATGAGAGTTATGCTGATAGAGAATTGGTTAGATTAGGCCTTTGAAAGTTCAGTATAAAAGGCATAAAGAAGAAAACTTTGGGAATACCTATTAATTAACAAGCCAACAGGGGAAGAGTTTTAGGTAAATTAATGCCATGCTACCTGAGGAAAACAAAACCTGGAAGAGGCATTAAGGAATGTGTGCACATACACAAAGTATACAGGACTGCTACATGTGTAACTGCATGGATCTCTGCAGTCAAATGCTAGGTCTTCTGTGCACAAATGCTACCTGTAAATCTGAACAGAAACTGCTTTTGGAAACACAGAGCAAGGCAAATGACACGTACTTTACAGATGCATGCAAAAGTGACATGTTCCAGATGCTTCAGAAAAGCCATCCCAGGAAACAAATGAAATGCAGACACAAACCATAGCAGAAACAGCACATGTCATCCTGCGTGTCCTGAGCAGGGGCAGAGGAGAGGAGGGAAGAAGAGGTGCTGTGTTTTGACAGCTTTCCTTTTGCTAAGTACCCATAAAGCCAAACTGCAAATATAACACATGGCATGCATATCTGACTTGTGCCTGCAACCACATGGCACGAAGCAATGCCATTTATTTGGCCAGCTCTGGGCAGAGCAGGGGTGCTATGTGGTCCAGCAGAAAGAGCTTATCCATTGGAAAGGTCAATGCTTAGAAAGGATTTCAAGGAATTCAGAGTGTTCAGTGTTATTCAGATAAACCTGGTGTGACTGTGGTAGCCTGGAGGAAAGGGCTGTGTTTATTTCTGATGTGCACACTAGGAAGCAGTGTCCAGGATGTCTGAAGAAGCACCGGGAGGAAGAGACAGGAGCTCTGCGTCCCAGTCCTTGGCACTTGGGCTTCCAGATTGTAACGCTCAGTTACCGAAACAGTTGCTGGCAGAATAAAAATCATGAGTTTAAGTCCCTCCGTGAGGCTGGTTTACAGGAGCTGCAAGTGCTGCTTCCTGGTCATGGAGCAAATATGCAGCTGGGTGCTGAGTGTGCCGGGGCTGCTCACCGCCTCGTTCAGTGAGTGCACAGGTCCCAGTGCACGGGCCCTCCCGGCTGGTCACAAGTAGCAGCACTTGCTTGTGAGAGACCCAAGTCATTAGCTGGCCGAGGAAGTTAATCACCTGTCCACCATTACAAAAGAGATGGGCCCTTCAGGAGAAAGGTCGATGGCTGGGACCACTCAGGGGACAAAGTCTCTTCTCAAATGGTGCCCTATGAATAAATCAATGTCCAAATCCCAGGGCTTCTAAACCTCTGCAAACACAAACACTCACTAAGTATATACATTAAAAAATGATTCAGAATAAAAACGTCTTCCCTAGAGCCCCAGCTTTCACCATCATCATTTTCACCATGGTTAACCCCTCCCTGCCCAGGCCATCCTTGTCTGCCTCACAGAGTGTGTTTTGTTGTTCCCATAGAGCACTATTTGTTGAAATAAATATGGAGATGAGGCTGAGCAAGACAGCCAAGACAGCCAGACTGAAATAAATTCATCACTCACGGGCTCTCAAGGGAAGAAAACCGCGCATTTTTTCTAAATGATTATTTCTGAAGCAGTGAAGGAATGGCTATATCACTAATGAGGCCAGTGCTCCATGACTGCTGATTATAAATGACCTAAAAAGAGACAAGGGGGTGGCGTATGTGTGAACAGGGGGATGGGGAAAGAGAAGAACTGTTCTTCCTTAGGATCTGGAATCATGTCCCCAGGCTTCTCAAAAGTCTGAGAGCATTTGTGGTGTACCACAAAGGCAGGCCTGGCATAGTTACAGCCACGTGAGGAAGTTTGGGCTGCAGTGTTGGGCTATTTTAACAAGTAGGCATGCAGTTCCTCTTCTCCCTCGATAGGTCACCATCTAGCCACTGCAATAATAACTAAAAAGGAAAACAAGCTGAGTTGCCCCTGGGTCTAAATTATAGGTCCTGCAGGTTGATGCAGCCAGACTCAAGGTAAGAGGAGGCTAAACCGAGGAGTAAGATTCACTATGACTTCTCTCACTTGCTAATTCCCATGGAAACAAGCAACTCACGACAAATGACTCAAATACGCTCAAATCTTACTCATATGTTTTGCTGGTTACCTTCCCCCACATCCTCAGGTTGAACGATTACAGAAGCATTTCACATGCAGCAATCCTAGAGCAGGGCTGATTGATTGTGAACAGGACAGGATGGCCGCATGTAAAGGTGGGCAGGACATGAGCCACAGGCAGCGAAATCAGCAGCATGAATTCAGAGAATAATATAGCAATTTGGCCATAAAAAGCTGCAGCTTTCAGATTTCTAGCAGTATTATTTATATCACATGATCTATACAAGTGACAGCATCCAGAAGTAAAAGAAAATCTACGGGACAGTCCCTAATACATAACGTGACATGTTGCCCAGATCTGCAGGTACTGAGAAGATGGGGTTTACTTATTTAATGGCTTGGTTTATACACAGAAATTAGCCAGGACACCTTGAAGAACAGAGGTCTGAAAACAACCCTCTGCAGAAGCTCAGACAAAGGAGCTCTGACAGATATTAGATGGATTATAGTCATGCACCATTGCCAGAGGTTTCCTATGACTTTCTAAAGACTATTGCTTTTTGCAGTCTGCAATGGCCTTATGCAAAAACTGACATGGTTTGGGAGATGCAGCTTTGCTTCCATCAAAACTGTTCCAACTTGTGTGTGGATGGTAGCAAACGGACACATTCTCAGCACAGGGTCTCAGGGCAGGGCCTCTGCTACTTCCTATAGCCTCTATTTCAGCTGACCGGCGCAGCTCATCACATTAAGAGTCACTGCAGTCTCAGTGGGGATCCAGATGATCTCTTCCCCCTTGCAGGAGAGACCCTTTCCTTGGAGCCTGGGATCACTCACTGATCTCCTCACTGGTACTCATCTTTACAGAGACCAAGAGCACACTTAAAAACTTAGCACAACTGCTAATCCTAGGGGTGGAGGCAGGGAAGAAAAGTTTAACTAGAAGTTTCCCTCCTTCTCCCAGGTCATTTGTCACAACCCTTTATAGCTAATAACCTCTCTGTAAAATTTATAAGCCAAGTTAGAGAATTACAGAGTAGGGAAATAACTCACTAATAGCCTATATAAGGTGGTTTAGAAATCTTGCAGGAGAGAACTCCAGTATATTAAATGCCACAAGTTTCAGAACTAAATGCTGTAGTTGCCGCTCTTTTTAACCCTACTGAGTTCAGCAGACCTAGATCTATGCCTAGCCAGTGCCACAGCTCTTGTCTCGGAAACATCCCTGCTGAGAGCTGAGGCTACCAGCCAGCTGCATACAACCCATAGAATCATAGGATGGTTTGGGTTGGAAGGGACCTTAAAGCTCATCCAGTTCCAAACCCCTGCCATGGGCAGGGACACCTTCCACTAGACCAGGTTGCTCAAAGCCCTGTCCAGCTTGGCCATGTTACAGTCTGTTTTCTTCTCCTCTCTTAGGAGTTACAAATGGAGTTCCCTTTTCTCTTCTCATGTGAGCACACCTACAGACAAATGAAATACCTCATTTGCTTTTCCAAAAGCCTTGGACTACTCCACCACAGAAAGTAAATCTTGCAAGCAAGTAGAGACAGTCCATGGGTTACACTGACTCTCTCCCTCTTGCTTGGAGCAGGAAGCATAAAGAAATCAGGCCAGATGCTATATGAGTATAATTTCTGAAGTACTCTAATGAATCTGACCCCAGGCTGAAGCTTTGAAAGAGTGGAGTGGTATGTCAACGTAAACAGCTACTAGTGTCAAGTGGTAACAAGGCCACTGCTGTTTTTACAAGCATCATGCACTTAGCAGATAAAAATGAGCATCCTATCAAAGCCCACCACAAGTTGCCCTTATCACCAGTGAGAAGAAACAATGCCCCCACACGACTGCTGTTACGCAGTGCTACTGATAACAAGTCCAATTTCTTACAAGCTGTCCATTAGTATGATGAAAAGACTAATAACCACCACACATGGGTTTTTATCTTTTCTCATTTTTGGTCCACTGGCAACTGCTAATAGCTTTCTGGGCCTCCTTTAAATAAACAGAACTAATTACTCTGTGCAATGACACTGTGGCTTAAAGACAGCTAATTATGTCATGGAGGGGTTTCTTAACATGGATGTGTATTTGCAGAGGGCCACGTGTACCATGAAGCAAATTTATTCAGCCTTTATGCTATCAGCTGGTACCAAAAGAACACTGAATACACAGCAGATCCAGATTGCAGAACTTGAGCAGGCAAGCTCTCCCAGGAGGCTAAAAAACAACACATGGAGTAAGCATATTACAGAACATGTGTAGCCGCATTGCTGCTAGCCTCCCGCATTTACTGTAGTGCCACGGCACAGACTGAAACTGTTGTGTAAATAAAGCTCTGCTTTGCTTCGCTCGCATTTGCTATACGTTGAACAGGCAATCACCGCTTGCTATGCCTTATGCCCCAACTATATGCCTTGCTGGAGGAATAATGGAAATCCTTGTCCAAAAAAGCACAAAACTGAACAGATGGGCAACATAAAAGACAAGATACACTGGGAAACTGTTCTACCAGTAAGAGAAGAAGAAAGAGAGAAGTTAAGTGACTCCCTGTATGTCATGCGGCCAGCTGTTAGTGGCTGGAAACAACCTCAGGGTATCCTGACACCCCTCCCTTTTTAGACAGGAGATAGTGTCAAACCAAAACTCATTTTTTAAAAATAGACTTTGCAGACAGCTATCTAACTGACAAGACAGGTTCATACCAAATTATTCAAAGTGGATGTGATTGAATGCCTTTTTGAGCTCCTGCAAATCTAAAAGGACTTTGTTCTTTAAAGCAAGATGCTGGGTGAGAGAATTTAAGGTGTGAAGCCTACCTCCTCCTCCTTCTTCCCCCCCTGCATAAAAAGCAAATGAAAGCATTTGATTTGCAAGCATTTCTGGACAGCCAAGTCATACAGTACTGAACAGTAACTCCTTCTCCTCAGAGACAATACCCTGAAAGGATGTAGCAAGGACACCTCTCCACACACAGTCGTAACAATCCTTAGCATTAACAAGAGTTATATGCATAAAAAGTGGCATATATCTTGCTAAGCATGTCTGAGTGGCAGATGAACTGATAGAAGAGGGCAGAGGATCACACTTGTAGCTATTAGCTGGCTGTCTGGTCAAAATAACTGTGTAGAAATATATGCCCAGTTTTACATGTATTTAACGCTCATTCACACATCAAGACCAGTCACACCTGTACAAAGAACAAGGTCCTTAACTTGTTGTTTAAAGCATTCAAGTCAATGGGTTTCATAAGAAAATTGTAGCCTATACAAAGGAGCTTCAAAAATCTCAGTAAAATGTGGACCACTGTTTTCTGCAATTCTCTAAGGTTCTACCTTTCCCCTCTAAACAAGAGGATGTTTTTGACAGAGAGCAAACTGAACTGCACATTGCAAGCTCACTGTAAAAACGCAGCAGGAACTAGAGACAGGCAGTCTTCTCAGGGACGAGGCTGACCTTGATGAGCAACGTCAAGATAAAAGCTACAGTGCTTGGTCTCCCACTATGATTTTGCAGAGGTGGGCCACTTCGGTTATGTCCCTCCTTGTAGAAAAAGATAGCCCTAGCTGAGACGACATATACTCTCAGAAGGCTCCCCCCCCCTTTTACAAAAGGAACCTTTAGAAGATGACAATATATGCACAGAAAACTCTGACGTGGAAGTTGAGGGGAAAAAATGGCATAAACAAGACAAAGAACAAAGGTCCCTTAAGTGTGCCCCTGCAGCGCAGGGCCATGGAGAGGGGACCTCCTGGCAGGGTCTATGTGAGCAAAGCAGATGCCCTTTGGAGTGACGGCTGAGCAGTGCTGCAGTAGGTCTTGTATTTATTAACTAGGCAGGAGGTGGCCAAGCAAACCTGTTGAGAATCATGTAATGTTAGGCATAAGGAGGTCATGTAAGGCCCTCATTAAAGGTGTCATTACCCACCTTGATTTTGTCCTGCCCAACTCTGAGTTACAGCCACGTGACAACAGAAGAGGAACAGAATCAGCACAAATGATTCATTTCTCTTAAGACTGGACAAACAACTTGATTAAAGGAAGGAAAAACACACGAATCCTGAAAAAGAGCTTCTGCTCAGAACCATTTACCTCTTCCTTTGTATCTCTCATTTTCAGATCAATTTAAAGGAAACTGTATGTACCTCCACAGAAAGCATACCCATGACCTAGTTATCATTTCCCATGGGAAACCCTGAGGTCTCATACCATTTGTCTTATATGCTATAGAGACTAAAAGACAATCACAGAGCAGCCAACCCTGAATGCTTAAAAATCAGGAAACAAATCCCTAAAATCATGGCACTGGCCTTCATATTTCTTCTTAGTGTCATTAAGTACTCTGGTGTTCTCCATTTGCCCATTGTGGCAGGTACCAGATTCAAGCTTGCCTTTCCCAGGTTATGCTTTTTACAAAACACACACACTAAAACTCCCACATAAGTTGGAGTTCCAGGGTCTGAGGCCTTCCAAAGAAGACACCAAATACCAACTCCATGCAAAAATGTGAGCTGGAAAACATGGCTTGTCTCCTGTAGGTCAAAGCACTGTGCTCACTCATCAACCCTCTGCACTTCAGGAATAAGCAAGAAGCCATACGAGGGTCTTGCACCTAGGTTTCAAATGAAACCATGTTGCCCGAGTTTCCAAGCCCAATGGCCACATATGTTCAAAACAGAGAGGAATTAGCAGTTTCATACAGTCTGGTATTATACTCCTGCTCCTAATTTTACTGTGTTAGTAGCAAGAAGATACACACCCCTCCTAACCTTTCCCGTTAAGGTTATTGGGTAGCAATTCACGTAACATGTGGACTATTAGCTAAGTGAATATAGGATTTATATATCCATTTTTCCCTCCAAAAACGAAGATATAGAAGACACAGCAAGACACATTTTGCTCTGTCAAAGTGCTCTGTAACAGGAATGGAAAACCTTTGATATTACAGGCAGAAGCATGTTGCAGGGTGACAGGACAGGCTCTTGGTGCCTCCAAATATGCAGGTGCTCGAATGGGTGCAGAGATCCATACTCTGAGAACAAGGCAGCACCGGAGGATGTCTAAACTGCCAAAGAACCCCATGACTGCAGGCAAGCAGTGACTTCCCTCTGCCTTTAAGACTCATATTGTCAAATTTATCACCCAAACAGGAGTCCAGAGATGGGCAACACACTGACACCTCCCTCTGGGAGAAGGAAAGCATTTGTTCCAATAGCCTGACTGTGTCTGAACCACAGGTCATCTCCTGTGTGCAGCGGCAGCAGGGAAAACAAATTCCCCACAGGATGCAGTTCCACATGGGTGATTGACATATGTGATGACTATTGACAGGCAGACTAAAACTTTGGTATTTGTTCCACATTTTAATTCCTCAAACTTTAGTACTATAGGATTCAGACCTCAAGCTGTGAGTTCTGGGGAACAGCATACAATTTACAGTGGGGCTCTGCACCTTTCCTCTCCTCTCCCCTTCTCTTCTGGCTATTTATATAGGATTTTAATTTTTCCTTTCTTTTTTTCCCCCCAGACTGCTTGCAGTTGATACAGGAGAAAGTAGAGGTCACAGGAAGAGTAAAGACACATAATCTAATTTTCATTTTGCCCATTAATCATGCACAATTTCAGCCAGTCATTTAACAAGGTGGAACTCTAAAATGATCTCTCCACTGATGGGGAAAAAAAAAATCACTCTAATTCTTGTTGCTGCTCCACTCTCCTGTTCGGGCTGCACAGAGCAGCCTCTCCTCCTCAAACAGACAAATAGAATCCATGTGTTCAGGAAAACATATCCTTGCCTGCAAGTTTTCCCAAAGCTTTTTGCTAAATTTAAGTGTTCAGCTGAAGCTAATGGTGCTGTGTTTGTAGGTGGCTGGTTTTTGGGGTGTGCATTGGGATCAATGCAAGCCCAATAAAAAGCTCTGTATTTTCATACATTTTGATATGAAGTTGTCAATAACGCTATGTGTTATCCTAGCTCACAAATAAGAGAGGTCAGAAGTTCCCTGTGTCTGCACCCCTTACATGCTCTCTGGTATTTGCCAGTCTCCTGGGTAGCCAGGATCAAATCTCATATTTCCTAAAGCAAGACAATTCTGGCAATGGAAAAGATGTGCAGGCATCACAGGTGAGATTAAAGAAACTGGAGGCATAAGGCCTTGGACATCCACAGGCAGAAAAAGGCATCTTCTTTCTCGGCTGGGGTTTGATGAGTATTGCAGTATTGACCACCCTGGAAGACAATGTCTGGTCCTCAGTTCATTTATCCATCTCATTTTGTTTAACTTTTTGCAAAAATTACCCAGTGTGTGAAAGGGAAGAGATCTCTCTGTGGTTTAATGGTCCTTTGCAGCTGTATTGGGAGTGAAGGCTGAGGAATCCAAGAGCAATCTGCAACAAGGCACACCTCAGTAATCGTTTATCTGCTCGCGAAAAGGGGGACTGACTCCCACTCTATAGCAGTGTGAAAACTGGAGAACCCAGTAACTCCATATTCAAGGAACATCAACATTTCATAAGGTTTCTATGTCAGCTGTGAACGCCTCACTCTCCCCCTTTGTTCACAGAACTTTTATCAGACAGGCTTATCCTGGGCTGAGAGGCAAAAGGCCCAAGGACATTCATATCTCCCTGACTAACCTAGCGGGGAACAGAAGGGCCTTCCAAACCTAAAACGCGATATGCCTGAGAAATGTTTTCTCTCTCACAAGACACTCAAGGGCATCATTCAGCAGAAAGTAACATTTAGTAGTAGATTCCTTCACCCTTTCAAGGTTTAAAAACAAAACAACAGTGGCATTTTATAGAAGGAGGAGTACAGATGCATAAAAACAGGATAAGATTTCTGTATGTCAAAGACTGAGCTGCTGACAAACACTTGGCCTATTTGGAGGGATCCTGAGCAGTTCTGATGGACAATGTACTTGCCAAGACTGCATTGCCACCCTGTCCTGGTTTCAGCTGGAATAGAGTTATTTTTCTTCCTAGTAGCTGGTGCAGCGCTGTGTTTTGGCTTTAGTCTGAGAACAATGCTGATAACACACCAATGTTTTTAGTTGTAGCTCCGTAGTGCTTACCCTGATCAAGGACTTACAGTTTCCCATGCTCTGCCAGTAAGGAGGGGCACAAGAAGCCAGGAGGGAGCAGAAACAGGACACCTGACCCAAAGTAGCCAAAGAGATACTCCATACCACAGCACATCATGCCCAGTATAGGAACGGGGAGGAGTTGGCTGGAAGAGGCTGATTGCTGCTTGGGAATGGGCTGGGCAACAGTCAGCAGGTGATGGAGCAAATGTACCGTGCATGACTTGGGTGTCGTGTCCCCCCTGCTTTTTTCCTTGGGGTTTATTCCTTTCTCTCTCTTGCTCCTTTCCATTACAATTATATTTTACTTTATGTCAATTATTAAACTGTTCTTATCTCAACCCACAGGTTTTACCTTTCTCCCATTCTCCTCCCCGCCCCACTGGGGTGGGAGGGGAGCGAGCAAGAGGCTGCGTGGTACTTAGTTGCCAGCTGGGGTTAGATCAGGACACACTCAGGAGCCTTTTTTCTCTACTCCAGTGACCAGTAAGTGTTCATCTGTTCTAGGGAAAAAAACCTGTGTTCTGCAGCTGGCTGTCAAACTTTCTCTAGAAAACCTGCACCCTCTTTTCCAAAAGTATCTAGGTTTCTCTAGTAACATCACTGATTTAAGGAAAAGTGCTACAGTTCGTAGGTCCAGTCTTTAAAAATCCTCAGAACTAGAGAGATTTCCCAATATGCCAGTGTTGCTTCAGGTCCTGATGCAGGCTAGGAGAGGACAACTCTGATAAAAAGCACAATTCAGATAGAAACAAGGTGACAAACAGGTGAAATGAAAGATTTATAACATATTCTTTTCACATTCTGAATTTGAGCTAACAACAGCCACTGTCTGTGAAACCAGGAATATGGGAAGGGTAGCAGGGATTACATTTATTTGTCAGTGTTTCTGATTGAAGTGACCAGCTGTGGGAAGATGTGAGGGCATTCTTGTCTAGTCAGGGCAAAATAATAAAGATGCAGAGAAATTTTTAAAAGGAAGAATAAGAATTAGCATCCAATCTGCACTCACTTACTGGGGGACTTGGGGGCACCACTACCCTTTTGAAAACTTCCCTTTGCACATGAAGAATGCAGTCGTATGAACTGAGATACTGTACCTACAGTCAAAAGTATGGAACAAGGACAGATGTACTGGCTCAGTTCTTACGATCCTATTAAATTCATTTTTAGCATTCCAAGCAGAAATACCAGAAAGCTCAGGAAAGTCCTTCTTTGACATGAACATGGAAAAACAATTACAAGTAATAATTAAAAGGGTTTTCGCAGTGCCATTACTTACTGAGCAAGACATTCATATCACAAATATCAGGTGCTGAGCCAAACCATACTTCACAAGGCAAAAACCTGATCAGAGACCACAGTTGGAAGGTGAGTATTACAGCAGCTGTGCCAATGACAGCAAGCTGTGTGGTGTGGTCAATATGCTGAACAGGTGCTATCCGGAGGGACTTTGACACGCTTGAGAGGGGCTTTTTAAAAAAGCATGCAATGACAGGACAAGGGGGGAATGGCTTTAAACTGACAAAGGGGAGATTCAGACTGGATATTAGGAAGAAGTTCTTCCCTGTGAGGGTGATGAGGTGCTGGCACAGGGTGCCCAGAGAAGCTGTGGCTGCCCCATCCCTGGCAGTGTTCAAGGCCAGGTTGGACACAGGGGCTTGGAGCAACCTGCTCTAGTGGAAGGTGTCCCTGCCCGTGGCAGGGGGTTGGAACTGGATGAGCTTTAAGGCTCCTTCCAACACAAACCGATTTTGTGATTCTGTGAATCTATTATGTAGTGTTGTTTGCGCATGTGTTTGATCTGAAAGCAGCAGCATAGAGAGAAAATCCAGGCTGTTGGGTCTGATTTTTGTGTGTGTGTTCAGTAAATTACATATTGCAAGCAACCCCTGGGTGTGCAATCCCATCTCTGCTAATAGACTTTTATATACTGACAGGGATGCTCAATGGCATGAAATAATCCTCTTCAATTTACAGAAGAAGTTCCAAATCTCGGCATTTTAAACTACTGGTGATCCATCACTTGCAACAAAACCCAACATAGCGACTCTGCTAACAGACTGGATTTTAAATATTCACCAGTGGCTGTTTGCCTGTGTGTGCAGAAATGCCTATCTGCGCTCCAGCTTCTAGGGACACTGTCAAAAACAAGAGGGGATTGTATAAGTGGACTACCTCCAGGTTACATATTTTGATGAGTTTCATCTTTCCCCCCAGCTTGCATTATACTAATCAAGAGAATGTAGCTCTGTTTTCAGGGGAGATAAAAAAGTAGCAGATGATGCAACAGGAAAGCAGAGCCAGATACACACACAAGCCAACTAAAAAAAATTACCTTTTTCATAACATCACCATTTGAATGCAAAATGCAGAGAAACAACAATAAATACCCAAGCTTATTTCTCAAGGAAGGAATAAGCCTCAAAATCCTTCAAAAAGCTTGTACTAAAAAATTGGATGTGTGCCTTTTAAATAGATAAAGAAGTTCAACTTTGGAGTGACTGAGATACTTGAACTTTTTAATAACCTTAGTTTTGTTCTTGGATCCAGATATTATCGTACAAGCTCATTAGAAATCATTTGATACGACATAGGGAAAAAAAAATGGAACAGATCCCCATTCCTGACCAATAGTGATCCAATACAAAACATATGCATACGCTTTTAAGAACAACAAACTCTTTAAGTCCTTGTCTATCTTCTGCAACTGGGCTGGGAGATTTACTTCCAAAATAAGTCCAAAACCACTTTTTTAACAAAATCATATGCTGGTTTTAGACCAAGATTTGTGCTTTTCTCCTGTAGCCACACTCTTCCTCTGTTGGAAAATAAAAGTAAATATAAAAAGAAATGTAACCAGTATGGTCAAAACATCTTAGTGCTGACCATCTCTTTGGTTGATACTGGTTATAAGAGGGATCATTTTGCCATTTTAAAAATCAAGCCTGAATAGTGCTAAGGCATCCAAAACGGCACCAAAAAATGATGGGCCTACCCTGCTAATGTTTGTTTTCCAAGAACTGGCATCCATGCTATCTATTGGAAGACATGACCTACATTCTTTCAGAAAATATCCATAAGGAAGATCTCACTGCTAATATATTTAAAAACCAGAAGAAAGAGGGGGAAATTACAAGCAGTAGGGCAGAGAGTGGTGGGCTTGGGTAAGGTATAGGTCGTTTGCTAGAGAATACAAAAAATCTTGGTTCTCTGACTGACCACAGTGTAACAAAGGCATGGCATTTATGCATCAAGGGACTCATTCACTGCCAAGCTGTGTCTGAGTACTACTGGGAGGTGAAATAGTTACATCACGTGTACTCCCCTTTCTCTCTGGAAGAAAAACATGCCTTTGTACCGTGCTCAACAACCTGAAATCACCCCACAAAACTCCTCAATGGAGTCATGTTAATGCAGGCACCAGCTCCACTGGCTGGAGCATCACCTGCGCTGGGACTCTCAGAACTACAGCTCCAACCATCACAACTGCTGGGACTCAGGTGCACCCTTAAAGGACATTAAAATCCCATTTTTGGAGATATCTCTTGTACAGGCCTGAGGTTTAGTTTGCTGTGCAAGACTTCCTGGGGTCCCCATGTGAAAAAGGCCTGAAAACACCCTTTAGGTACAAACTGCTGCAGCCTCTGTCCTAGTAATCAGTTGTACTTTGTCCTGAATATCAGCACTTATTCCCCAGCTTCACAGGGCTTTTAAAGCAGCATACGCTCAAGCAGCTTATGACCTGTTTCTACAGTAATAGACATTAACTTCTCTGAACTAATTATCAGAAACAGTATACACCTTCCCCATTAATCCATCTAAACACTGAAGCTTTACTTAAACATACTCTGTTCGCCAGACAAACTACGTGGGTCTGATTCTCCTGCACAGGATGAGGTAGGATCTTGCTGCTACCAAGGCCACAAGCCCCATATGCAACATGTCTAAGAACTGCCCTGTTTCCAGAGCTACCGCAAGCTCCACATGCTAATTCTCTGCTAAGCCAAAGCATGGGGCTTTGATTTCCTAACCTCAGGATGTTATCTGGCTCCAGTATAGGATTACCATTAGCTCTGTACGTCTGTCCTTACAGCAGGGTCACTGGCATGCCATATGCCACTTGGACAACCTTTATTCTTTCTAGATTTTTATTTTTTTCAAATCAGTGTCATCTGGAAGAGCCTGGATTCCCTTGGCTTTAGAAATCTGCTTTGCATTGCTAATGCATGAGGCTGTAGGCAAAGTTGCATTAGAGAGACAGAAAGATGGAGAGAGAGAGAGATACTAAAAACCTGTTGAGATACAAAATGTCTTCAGGGTTCTCTTCCCTTAAATATTAACAAAAAAACAGAGGTTTACTCAATTCCCATTTACCAAACAAAAGACTCAATTCTTTTCTAAAAAGGCTTCTGCATAACTTCGTTAACTTCAATGAATATTCCTGACTTGCATCAGTGTAACTAGAGAGAGTCTGACCTAGAAAGAGCAGGTCATGCTCCACATGGATGTCATAGCAGGGTGGAGAGTCACAGCCTCAGCACATACAAGGTATACTCTCATCATTTGATGCAGAAGGAGAAACCTCCTGCAAAATTCATGGACAATTAATTCTCTCACTCCCCTCTCTGGTATTATTGTAAAAGAAAGGGTCATCAGTCTCCACATTGTCACTCTCTCAGCAGAAAAACAACAGAAAGAAATCATGGAGTCTGGAGGGAGAATTGAAATGGCTGTTCCAAGATCGATGGCCAGCCTTCTGGGACATTAAGAGGATTTTATACGCATATGGCACCTTTCATCCCAAAGGAACTCAAACACCTTTCTAAATGATATACTGATCTCACATGAAGACTACAACCACAGAAAGGATGCAGAGAAAACCCTGTCCATACAGGTGACAGTGTCACAGCAAAGGGCAGCCGCAGTGCTGCAGGGAGCACAGAAGAGCACCTACAGGAGACTGGGGTCTCTGTCCCAGGGGCTGAACAAGCTTCAGCCTGACTGTGTCACCACAGACTTATGAACCCCAGGGGATGAGAGAGATGACAAGATGACATCTTTTCTGTCAGATGGGGGCTGTTGAAGCAGTCAGTGAGGACTGATAGCGTTCCTCCTCATGCCTGGACAAGAAATCCAACCCAAGCAGCTCGGAGGCTGCTCAACCCCCATGTCAATGGCACAGTGCTGGTACCTGAAGCAGAACAGAATCTGCAGTGCTCTGTAACACTCCTCCCTGTATTCCCATTTCCCCATTCAGTGGACATAATGCTGACAGCACTTACTGTGCTTTATAGGGAGAGGTGAATGAAGAAGAAGAGTCTTTCTGTTTGACAGAAGAAAGGAAGTAAGTGTCAAGGCAAGAGTGAAAGGAAAATGGACAAAGACTGAAAGGGGGTGCAGGGAGGAAAGAGATGACAAAAACTTAGGGGAGCCCCCAGAAAAGGAAAGAGGAAAGATAATTATGGCTTGTTTCGGTGGGGAAGAACACCAAACCACAGACATAAGAAGCAAATAGAAACCCTCCATGGCCATTTAGAAACATAAGCAAGAACAGCGGAACTGTATTGAAGCTGCAAGGAAGATCCAGAGTGCATCCCTGTTGTAGATGAAGACAACAGGACTTTTTCTATCAGCTTAAGAATGAGCAAGTCACAGCAGAGTTTGGACTCAAGATGAAGATACCAAAGAAAAGAGCCCATCATTCACTGAAAACCACAATGGTTCCCTGCCTCACTTCCACTGCTTTCCCAATGAAAAAGTTCAGCATGGACTGCGGTTAAAAGAGCAGCACCAGCTGCATTCCTACCAGGGTATTCAGTGGAATAAAGATGCTCCCACAGCCCTGACTCACACTGGTCAGCTCAGAAGTGCCACTGGAGAGCTTGTGCAAACACAGTTTTCAAGCAAATTCAGTTACACTCAGAGGTAAAGATACAGCAAGTATAATCTGTTGTTGTTCCATCTAGGGTAAACCTCCACCTAAGCATCAGATGCTTAAATCCAACCTTAACAGCTTGTCTTCCTGTGGTTCCTGTATTTCCCTACCCCCTCTCAGTCTGGGGCATTCTCAGGGAATGGCTGTGATCTTGTCCATAGTGGGCCAGTAAGATACAAATGACAGAGGAAGAGGCTACAGGTTGACCTCATCGCCAGATAAAATCCATTACGCATGATTAAAACTTAACAAAATGCAATCACATTAAAAATGACTATCATGAAGTGCACCATGATTTACGGACTAAATGAATGAGAAATTTATCTGAATAAAATAGTCCTAGCCCTCCTGCATTGGCAATGCATGATAAATTGCTGATTGTGAGAAGATCATTGCTTGCTGTCAGATGACATACATGCATTGATTTTTCCTAACAATGCTAATTAGCATAATAGCATCTCCACATATATTACATAAAGTTTTCTCTCGGCAAGCAAAAATTACTTCAAGCCTTCAGGTCCCAAACTGCAAAGCATAAAGATGGAAAAGAAGGATTTACAAACTGCTTCCTAGTCCTTTATTATGCAGATCAAAGGTCCAACCCACTGGATCTTACTTAATCTTGAAGAGATGGGAACAACATTCAAGAAAGCACAGGCACTGTGCAATTAAGCTGGGATCACAGTGGGCTGGTTTTTGCATAGTGGTGATCTAATTTTGTGAGGCCCAAAAAAGCCTTTGAGAAAGAAGAATCTAATCCTAAAGAACTAGGAAAAAAACCCCTCCAATTTTAAGACACACGGGGGGCAGACTGTGCAATCCTTACATAAGCGCTCCCATTGACTAGGGCTGTGTAGGTGAGAAAGCAGTCGCTAAGTTGAAAAGGCAAAGCACAGTCTATTAATAGGAAATTAAAAGTGCTGGAATAGGTAAGGAAAATGTAGGGGAGAGAGACCTCATGATTCTCAATTAATTTAAAATCAATCACAATAACCCACTTTTTTTTTTTCTTTTTCCTTTGGAAAGTCTGAGAGGTGATGAAAGACCCTCTAAAAACAAAGCAGCACTCTGCTGTTCAGTGTCCTCTGTGGTACATGGATTTCAGGCTTACCCATAAGGATTTTCCAAAAGTCCATTCTTTTTTCTGAGGAATGTGCTTCTCAGGAGCATGAGTAAAACAGCTCATTTACTTATTTGGGTTTTTTGGCAGAGCACGCTGTACCTAGAGCAGAGGACCTGAGCAAAAGCAGAGGGAAGCAGACACCTTATCTGTCTTTGGTGCAAACAGCCATGCCAGAGCGCACCCATGGGAGCACCAGGTTACCCTGAGTAACCAGAACTGGCTACCCCATGGCTGTGTGATGCAGCAGTTGCAATACTGCGAGCTCCACTGAAGTTGGAGCTCTGACATTTCCACTCTGCTTTGACCAATGTTTCCCAGAGCCAAGGCACATGAAGCCTTTCTGAGAATAGGCTCTGTGGGGTGGGGTTAGGAGGCAGAGTGGATAGGCAGGATGCTCTGGACAGGAGAGTCAATAAGCCTTGAGAGGTTTGGGTTCTGCTGGTCTTTATTCAGCTCCTCCTGCCTGTCTGCAGTGAGAAGCATGCTGCTCACAGCAACACACACATACACGTGCATGGGCACAGGAGAGAGTCAGGAGTACAAGCAGTGCAGGTTTTACTCTAAGGCAGTAAAGCTCTTCCCACAAGCTCCTTTCTTCTGAAGGGCTGCACGGGTACCCTTGTTTTCACCATGACCCCCAGTGATCGCCACTGCTGTACCATGACTAACTGAAGCCTTTTCCATGGCTTCATTAGGCGTAAACCCATATGCTGGTATGCCAGCCACCCCTAGCCAAAACAGCCTCCCTTCAAGCTGGAAGCGCCTGCAGGTGACACCTGTGTCCCTTTCAGCAGGGCCCTTGGAAAGCAGCCCACCCTCTATGTACATAAACAGAGTCCAGGATTATTTTTTTTGGTAGCAGTTTTTGCTCTTATCTGTGGCCTTGGAAGGACTGGGGATGTAACCCACGTGCTGTCTGCAAACCAGCTGCAAGAACAGGGCGAGTGCAAGCAGAAACTTCTGCAGCAGCACAGCCAGTGACTGCTCTTGCGTTATGGTGCAAAACCTCTGACTTTTCCAGCTGAAACTCAAGAGGTTCATTCCACTGAGGAAAGGGGCCTACAAGAAATCTGGAGTGGGATTTTTACAAGGGCATGTAGGAAAAGGACAAGGAGGAATGGCTTTAAACTGACAAAGGGGAGATTCAGATTGGATATTAGGATGAAGTTCTTCCCTGAGGGTGGTGAGGCGCTGGCACAGGGTGTCCAGAGAAGCTGTGGCTGCCCCATCCCTGGCAGTGTTCAAGGCCAGGTTGGACACAGGGGCTTGGAGCAACCTGGTCTAGTGGAAGGTGTCCTGCCTGTGGCAGGGGGTTAGAACTAGATGGTCTTCAAGTTCCCTTCCAACCCAAACCATTTGGTGATTCTGTGATCTACTCCAAACCTCCAAGCTTTTTGGTACTGCCTTTCATTGCACAGAACAAGGTTGGTGGAGTGAGCAGGCACTTGGAGAAGCCACTTGTACCTCCCAGAAACACAGAAATGTTTCTTGATCCTAAGTTAGCAACCCCCATGTGGTAAGATGAATGAGGTAGATACTGCCTCAGAGCACCCACAATCAATTTTACTGTACATCCATGTGCATTGTGTAGTTTGTGACGTACAGAGTAACTATTCCAGAAATGACTTAAAAGGCTTTAACTATTTTTGTTCTATGCAACTTTCTGCGGGAACAGTGAAACTGTCTTCAAATGAGGAGACCAGCTTCACACAACATGAAGGGCAAGAGAAAGTATCTTAAATACGGCTTAAAAGTCACCCACCCCACCCCCAAATCACTTAAAATTGCTTTTCCATCTGTAAGAATGCAAGGGCTTGTACAACTGCCATCTATTGCCAGAGACAAATCCTCGAGGTGTGGGAAACTACATGCCACTGGCAATTTAACAATAGAAAACTCCTACTTCTTTTAGTTTTGTTTTAGCCATCTGTGATAAAGGTACACTACAATCCAGTGAATCTGCTCCACTGTTTAGAACACTGAAGTCCTGGTTGAGATAGATTAGTGGGCAGAGTCAAGGAGGATCACCCAAATTTATCACATGGATGGTGCCACCACATTAGAGAGATTATAGCTGAGATCCTCCAGTGCTTCATCTGTCCCATGACAGGTTAAAAAAAACATTTAATATGACAACAAATATTTCATAGTGTTTCCATCTGCCAGAGGTATACAGACCACAGAAAGCCATCATGTCTACAGCGACTTCCTGCACACTGTGACAATACCAGAAAACAGACCCAAGCTATTACATGGATAAGGAGAGACAGAACTAAAAGCTTTGATGGGGAAAACAGAGGGTAAACTTGAGCAGGGAACTAGAGGGGGATAAAGAAAAATGGCTTATGGACCAGCAGGGGAGAGAAGAGGAACAGATTAAATATGGTGCAGATTTAAAAACAAAACAAAACCAAAAAACCTGCTGGACTCAAAGGGAAAGAAGCGTGCACTGAAAAAATAATTCCTTGTAAACTGCATGTTGGGTAACCTCAGGAAATTTGCTCTCTCTAGGCAATACTATGTACCAAACCTAATTTAAAATGCAGATTCTTCTGAGGATGTTAAGTCTCAAGCCTTTAAGGAACATCAAGTCACAAAATGAGTCGTCTTCTCTGGGCAGACCTTAAACTCTTTCTAGGCTGACTCTTTCTAACAATTTTTGTTTGTGCTTATTTTAAAGACATTGTCACTCCCTCACTTTCTCCAAGTAGCACAAGGAAACAGAAGACAGCTTACAGGTAGAGCTCTGTTTTTCAAATTGAAACAAAAATAAAATAAAGATTTTAGCTAGCAGGGAGGAACCTGGCAGAACAGATTTTACAGAAGGATGCTAGCAAGAACAGCCAAAGACTGAGCTTCTGGAGTGAGGAATAGACTTTAATATTGGACAAGTGTGAAACAGAAGTGAAAAGGAGACAGAGAAAACATTGAAATATGAGTTTGTAACAGTCCTGCTGGACGCGGGCATTTACAAGATACTTGACCCTCTCTAGACAGCTCGCATTCTTCCTGTGGAGCAAGAACTGCTAACAAGCTCCCACCGGGCGTAAATGAGGAAGCCACCTGTTTGGAAGATGTGCTGACACTGAATGGGTGGTTTCCTCCCAAAGGGTAAGATATACTTGCAGCCTAACGCATGCAAAGCATTCCTCACGTGTGAGAAGGGGCTAAATAAGGGCCGAATGACTCAAGAACACACATAGGAACGTACTACAAGAGAATGAAGAACATAGGGGCCAACAGAAAGGCTTCTCTCCTTAGTACAAAGCAAGCTGTCTGTCTCAGACTTAATACTAAGCTGGTGAACAATAACACAAAAAGGGCAAGTTTTCCACTGCCCATGAGGAATGAAATCTTTGCTGAGAGAGCAGAAGCCACATTCTTTAGCAAATTAGATGCATCAGCTGGGATTTGGCAGAACCTCCTGAATGCAGGACTCCAAATCTGCACTTAACCACTTACCGGCGCAGTCTTTCAAGAGGTATTAAATGTTCCCACTGTGGACACATACTAACATTAGGAAATCTTCTTGAGGGAGCAGACATGCTGGCAGCATAATGCTTCTATGTAGTACAGGGCTTGCTTATCTATCCAGAAATGCTGTGGAAAGTGCCAGAATAAGAATCCATGTAGATAAAATAAAAGACAAAGTGCAGGGTACACCTGGCTGTTGAGCTGGAACATCATAGCCTGCTGGGTAGCATAGACTGCTCAAAGAGCGCTCCTTCACACAGACACAGATGAGGCAGAGAATGGAGAGCAGGAGGTGAGCCCAAGGCTTTGAATACACACGGACGCCAGTCCCAGCACGGCAGTGCTGCTCCAGGCCAAGCCCTCTGCTGACGATTCAGACGCTCCTGGTAATGTATGTTCCAAACCTGTTTTAGCCACAAAGGAGTATGCATATGCAAATATAGAAAGAGCTGTTGGGCTCCACACGTAACTCCACAAAACAGTGACATCTGCTCACAAGTTCAGAAGACACCTGAGCTACAAGCCATCAGCTGCAGTAAGCAAAGGTGAGTGAAAATAAGCCACTAAAGATGGGACTGATAATTTTCGTCGGAGTCTTGCTTGGTCCTAGGTTCCTAGTTGGAACATTAATTGGTACTTACTGATGTTCTCCTTGAGCAACAGAGCTTAGCTGCATCTTGGGAGAAACAAGCAGCCTCTTTCAGTGCTACTGAAATGCTACTGAGCGGGGAAGATGTTTAAGGAACAGGGGTTTACTACAGAAGAGGGGATTTTCTCTTTCTGGTAGTGCTCAGCCCCCCTTGCACCTCACAGAGTAGCACAGGTAGCTGTGGACAACTTAAATTGGGGCACTTCTGATTTTTTGAGCTCTTCACAGTGCTACCCAAAATAAAGCTGTCACTGTGTGTAACCTTTAATTAGCTGCAAGACCTCTGAGGTGGGTGCTACCGCTTCTGGTGTATGGCTCCCAGAACACAGCAGAAATATTAAGATTTTCTTCCCTCACAACATTCCTTCATTGTCAGCTTGATTAGACCATCCTGACTGCCTTCTGGAGCAGTTGGAAAGGACTGTCACTTATCCCCCCACCTCCTCTTCCACTGGCAAAGGAACCCATTTCCACATTACACTGGTAACTCTGGTGATGAGTGTGGTGGGAGAGGAACCCGGAGGTTTGCCCTGCTCCCCAGGGAGCCAGTGCCTTTCGCATTTAGCTTGCAAACAGAAAATAGGAGCTTGTAGAGGAGGCAGCAGAGGAGGATCTTAGAGCATGGGGTGCTGCCCATACTCCTGCCCCTTAGCAAACAGTCCTCTGGGGGGAAGGCAGGCCCCATGCTGACTTTTCATAATTCACCCTTCTGATGGTGCCTCTTCTCCTGTTTACCTAAGTGTAGAGCTATGGGCAGGGAAGGAGTCACCTACATGTCCCAGGAAACAAAAAATCAGAGGATTGAAAGAAAAAATAAAATAAAAGGCAAGAGTGGAACAGAGCTTGCTTTTAAAATATCCAAAATCTATTAATAGTTCAAAATATGCTTTTTAATTTCAGGATACCCTATGACCTTTACCGGTATTGATTATTCGATAAGCAGTTTTGCTTGCTGCAAGCTTCTTAACAGACAGAAATCAGAGTAGAGAGAGAAGCAGGGAAAGGAAAGGTCCTTGACAGAGCAGTCTGGGTAATCACTGTGGAGCAGAAACTACAGGAAACATACTTAACCAAGTTAAGCAGCAGAGTCATTCCATCCTTCCAGCAGTACAGGGAGCACAGGGGGAGGCCACTGCTTATTCAAGAATAATTTTTGTTGCAAGAATATTTACATAGGTAAGATGAATCTTTTCTTCAAATTCCAATAAAAATATTTACAAGTTTTGTTGGAATTACATCTCAGTTTGTATAAGCCCCTACTATGGGAGGCAGATGGAAAAAGAGATGGAAAGAGTTAATTTTTAGCCAAGTCTCCAGTTTTCTTTACAAAGATTGGGAAAGACAATGAGATTGCACTTAAACTGAGGAATAAACTCCCAGACTACCCAGAAGAGGCTTTCCAGATTTGCTAACAGTTTGCTCTCTGCAGAACAGAATAGTCAAAAGGCAATTTTAAATCTAATGCCGGCAGAGGTACATGAAATGACACTCAGGCTTAGAAGTACTGCTAAGGGTAGAAATGAAGCCTAAAAGGAGGTAATCTGGTTCGTCTCTTACATTCAGTACAGCAAGCGGTAAAGGTCCACCTCTCATTAACCTAAAATGCACTGTTACATGCCTGAGGAAAACTAATAATTTATTTATTTATGAAGAGATATTTTACTACTTGGGGGGAGGGGGAGAAGGGGAAGACACTTTAAATGGTTCTTCTGTGGAAACAGGGTAAGTGTGAGTATATTCAAATCCAAACCACAACAGTAAGCACAAACCACTGTGAAATGCCACTCCCCCGCTCACAGCATAGGCACACACCGTACAGCGCATGTCTGTTGGTTCTTATGATCGGCTGCCTTGGAAGGTGTCCCCTACAGAACTGCCCACAGTACAAGAAATGGGTGGACAGCTGCAAAGCCTTCCCTGGCCTTGCCACCAAAACCTCTTCTCTTCTAAAATTAGTTGCAAGGCTTGCTTGACTCCTTTACCAGCGAGGAAAAGCTGACCACCGACCTCAGCCTGGGTTAGCCTGAGATCTGGAAGGCTGGATGGAGAAGGGAGAAGAGATCTTCCTTCTGCCTCCAAAACAGAGATGAAATAGAGGCCTCCGTAGCCCTGGACCTGTACTGTTATATCTGGTCAGGAGCTGCTGCTTATTTTATCACTGCTGTTTTTACCACTGCTGTTAGCTGCAAGGTCTAGTAAATCTACTCCATAGAGAAGATGGATGCACAGCCTCCATGCTGGTTCAAAGGAAGCAATTTTGGTACACACTGAGCAATTACTTCACTGTGTCATCAGTACAGACAGTAACTTGGAAACAATGTCAATTTGTTTTTGTGAGATATCTTTTCTAGCAACCTGGTCTAGTAGAAGGTGTCCCTGCCCATGGCAGGGGGGTTGGATCTAGTTGAGCTTTAGGGTCCCTTCCAATGTAAAACATTATTTGATTCTCATTCATGAACTGAACTCCTGTCTACATCAAAACACAACAGGTACCATTTTGCAATAAACACTTTTCTGGATCCACAAAGAGTAAAGGTGTTGGTGGATGACTGGGTTTACCCCTGTAGCAATCCTTGCTGTGAATACCTTGCTGTAGATTCTTGGTGGCAACCACCCAGATGGAGGAAGCAGAACAGGGAGGAGGGCTTTTGATTTTCCACAGAATACTACAACACTGTTATAGAAAGAAAAGGCCATGTAGATCTTTCAGTCACTGTCCAGCACTGAAAACATTGGCCTTTTCATGCTAATTCAGTTACGCTGACGATCAGAGGGCAGCAAACTAGCCTGCGGAAGAGCACAGTATTGGGGAGAGCATGGTATGAGCATCCTGGAATGTTCAGTGGTGCCTTGTCACCAGCTTATGACAGATCCAACCATAAAAGCAGGTGGAAAGAACGCCGTTTTACACCATCTGTATATTAATGTTAAGAGCATATACAATAAACAAGAAGAGTTAGAGAGGCTTATGAACAATAAGAAATGGATTATGGCTGGTATTGCTGAAAGCAGGTGGAATGGGACATGAGACTGGAAAACGAAAATTGATGATGATAACTTGCACTTTAAGAAGAAAATGGCCAAAAAAACCCCCAGAAAAATGTAGCACTTTATGTAAAAATATGCTGCTATTGGCTGTAGATATTTTAAAATCACAGCGCTTCGCGATTGCAGTTGTAACTAATAAAACTAAAAGGCAGTTGGCTGGCACATGTTATATCATCAGACTAGCAGGCCCCGCTAAATAACAGGACAAACTACTCTACATGGCAATCTGGATCATGTAGGAAGAAAAAATATGCTATCATAGTGACTTCAAAATAGGAGACATTTAATATACACTTTGTGCAGTCAGCAGTACAAATTTTCTGCTTCTAAAAGCAGGACAATTTCTTTACCAATGAGAATAACTCACACTATGAGTCTTCAAGTAAATAGACAAGAAGCAAATTGCACAACCATGTATTTAACAAATCTTGCAGAAGTAGCTAAGTTTCTAAGAACTGAAGATTTACCACTACAACTGCGATATCTTAAAAGACCAAAAGACCGGTTATTCTGACACAACCTCCAGTGAAACAGTGGAACAACTGATTACAGTTGTCTACCAGTGATGATACAGAGGATAAAACAGGAATACTGGTCAGCGTGGTTTCAGGAAAGTGGGTTTCACCAGAGACATCGATGGTTTTCTTACGATAAGATGATTGATTCAGGTGGGGCATGGAAGCAGTTCTGTTATACTTTGGTTTTGCAAGGCTTGGACTAGAGCAAAATCTTAGTATTACAGAAAAACTTCCCAACATTGGACACTTTTAAAATATGGCTGGACAGGGTGCTGGGACATCTAGTCTAGGTCATGCTTTGCCTAGAAAGGTTGAACTCAGATGACCCTTGAGGTCCCTTCCAACCTGGCATTCTATGATTAAATCATAAAAAGTACATGCCCTCAGGTCGCAAAATAAGGAAATACTCCAACAACCCAAACTTTGGTTTTTAGGATTATGCCATGGAGACCTGATCTTAACCAAGTGCTGTTCAACATCTGTTTCTAGTGATTTATGCTACCATGACCTCCTTCCCTATGAGCAGGTGACAGCAGGAACAGTAAGAAGGCCAGGGTACTGCTTACAAATTGCCCGGTGAGATGGTCAGAATCCATCCAAGCACATTTCAATTACTCGTCTGTCCTTAGAAGACTATGGGGGACTGATTTCTGGGGATAAATTTTGGCACTGGTAGACAGCACACACTGCATCTGAACTCCAGGGCAAATGTTTTGTGTAAAACAGTAGCTACAAGCCAAACATAGCATAGATGGGCATTCACTACACCTCTGTAGGCTGTTCAGCAAGCGATCCTCAGTCATTATTTCCATTCCAGCTTGTCTCCCCTAAAATCTGGTAAGACAGTTGTATTTCTGCCACACTTTCATGCAGTGAATACACATCTGGACACTTTTCCTTTATTTTCAGGTAGGCTTTCAAAAAAGGCCAAACCCTGTAACAGCAACGATCTCTTTTTCTCACTACCCCAAAGTTAACCTTCAAAACACATAAAATCTCCTTAACAATTCCAGTGAGAAACACACCTTTTCACTTAGAAAGGACAATCATGTTTTGGAAACATTCTCTGGACACGGATCTCCCTTTATCCTTCACATGCAAAATCAAGCAATGCACCTTGAATTTGTAAGATAAAAACAAAAGACAACAAAGAATTTGAAGATACTCTTCCAATATGATGCCTTTTCATTCACATCCCTCCAATTTCCAACAACATCAGCAGTGGTTTCAATAGGAACTATAACTGCAGCATCCTCACAGACCTATGCAGGCAAAGAGCTGCAGTCTAGTTTTATTTGTCTTACACCCACAGAGAATTCTGTTTTGTTTTGACCTCTCATTATTCTCCCTCACTCACTTGGCTCCAAACGTCAAATTCTGTCTGAGCCATTCAACATCTATTCCGTTGGGCTGCTTTCTTCTCTTACTGTTATGCATACATTGAACAGCTGGAACCAAGGAAAGGCACAATTAATGATTCTGAATTTTTCCAAAGAAAATGTTTCACTTTTCCTCAGTTTGAAATTACTTTTTGGTTTAAGGAAAAAAATAAGTGCCTCTCATAAAATCTCAAAAACCAAATGGAACATTTCAGATTAAACAAAGCTCTAATTTTTGAGAGAGGAGATTGATTTATGCATGCTTGCTTTTATTTCTCAAATCACATAAGAAACCTACACAAAGTCCATGTTCCATCTTGGTGTGAAACCTATTTCTTCTATTATCACATTGGAATCAGAATAGCAGAGGACTTCTCCGCTTTAAATATCTAACACCTTACCAGCCCCAGTAATCATCTGTACTTGCTGGTTTAGCCTATAGCCACAGATAAGCAAGAATGAAAGAACCACTCAGAAAAAGCAAGAGGATAAAGGGCAATACCTGCCATATACTCACAAATTAACAACTGGCTTTAGAGCACATCAGGGTACATGGGACAAGGCACAGAGCAGGGATTTCTAAGTACAAGCCTGACAAGTGGAGAACAGTCAGGCACGAGGAAACACTAGTAGCAGGATAGAGCCTCACTGAAGGTAGATGGGTCAGGATACAACCACGGTTTTAAGAGTCAATTCCACAAAAAGCAGTCTGAATTACCTTCAGGCCAACCCCAGAAAAATCCCCAACTCAAAAATCCAACTAGTGTCTGCTTTGTGGAAAAACCCCATCCAGTGCTCCTTTGAAGAGAACAAATGATATCATAAAAGAGAGGACATCATGGTTCAGGATGTATGGATTGTTCAGTACTAGTGTGATGGGGGCTACAGCCACAGTGCCAGTACCAGTCCTGGATCTGCACAGCAATGCAAAGGACTAACACATCGCACAGGAGGAGTTTCAACACCAACTGTGTGAAGACTTTAGAGAAATCCTGCTTTTGTTGGACGCTCGTTCTGCTGGCTAAGCTCCTAATTTAGCACTCTGCCTGTCCAACCGCTCACATGGATATTGAGCTGCACAGCTTCCTCTCTCACTGCTCACCTCTCTTTACAAAAGCAATGCTCAGCAAGCGCAGAGTACCAGCACTGACATGTTAGTGTCACTCACAGGCAACTGACCTCCACAGAGCATTTGCAAGGTCCCAGATGGACTGAAAGAAATGTCTTCTCTCTCTAAAGTACACTCAGCAACTGAAACAATCAGTGCAGGTAAAAGTCCTGCTTATTAACAACAGAAGTAGCTTAGGCCCAAACGGGTACGGGTTTAATTAGTGTACATAGTACGTGTATGAACACACGCACACAATTAGTCATACTTGAATGTAAATTTTACAGCAGTACACAGAAAATAAGACAAGGAGTATATGGTTTTTGAACATGTCCCATGTTTCTTAAATCATCTTTTGGTTCTCAAATATGCTCTTATAATAGTCACCCAAAAGAAACATATATATGGTCAATGCTAACCATGAGATGCAATAGCTAGAATTCTTTTTGCCCTTAAAAGCCATTTGTTAAATCCTTACAATTATTCAACCAACACACACACACACACACTTTTACAATTCTGTATCAAAAACCAAAACTGCAAGAAAAGTATAAACTATAAAGATACGTTAATTTTACACTCAGAAATGTATTTCAAACTGAGGAGTGCAACCTCCTTATTTTCCATATATGATCTGGCAAGTCTGACCATCCCATCCTGCAGTAAGTAGTAGAATCAGATAATCTGCATCAGTCTGGATTTAATGCAACAATATCAACATACTGGTTTTACCACCTTTGCAAAAACAATCCATTTCCATCAAGCGCATCTCACAATAATAAGCTTTCCAATTTTCCACAGAAAAATGCTTTTTGGGGAAGCAGGAGAGGAAGCAGTGAAGAAATACATTACTGTTAGAAATCTATTATTTCAACCTTCCTCGCAAACAAAATCCCTTCAGTGCAGGCAAGTGGGTTTCATGAGTAGTAAAGGGACCTTTCTACATCTACACACCAGCACGAAGTGCCTCATCCTGACTGGGCCAATAAATGCAAATTGCAAATATTATATTACAAAGCATGGCTTTTCCTCAAGTTTCTTCTTTATATGACACAGAAATGACTTAATGTACACACTTGTTTTTGGAAGAATGTCTAGTGTTTAAAACCAGCTAGTTTTTCATACAGTAAAAAAAAGGAACTGAGTGAGATTAGATATATGAAACCTCAGCTTCCTGTTCACAGTAGAGAGCTGCAGTGAGGTATTAATATGAATTTATCAACTTACAAAATGGAGGAGATGACATTAACTCTTTCACATGGGCAGTTTGCCTCTCAACTGTCCAATGGACCTTTTGAGTTCAACAGATTTAACAAAACCAAAGAAATGATAAAGCATTAAGCAGCATGACCAAACACCCTCTGCTTCTCAGCTACCACCTGACAAAACTGTAGCTCAGATTACCGTCTGAGTTTTCTGTCCTTATTGCAGTATTTCTTCAGGTAAGTCCTCCCAAGAAGAAGAGGCTTTAGACCAGCTACTTCTAATGCAGTAGGCAAGCAGAATTAAAAGATAGGAACCTTTGAGCTGTTACCATACAACCTGAACCAAACCCAGGAGGTGGATAAACATTTTTTGTGTTGCAATTAATTGTAAGTAATATGTGACGGACCGTGACCTGGTAAAGCTCCTACTCCTCCTATTGGTAGACCCCCAAGCTCCACAAGCTGAAGAAATGACAAATTTTGCTGTATTTCTACACACATTACAGCGTGAGTCACCATTAAACCAGGCTCAGAAGGAAGTACTCCTTGTAGGTGGTGTGGAAACAGCTAATTTGGTAAAAAGCTGTTACACTAAAACTATCAACCAACAATTCTATTAGTGTACTATTATATCCGAGTTCCTGACATATTCTGGTGGCATGTAACTTCTGTGACGGCATCGCCTGCTTTGTGACCTGATTATTACCTTTAATTCTTCTTAAACACCTTAAAACAACGCTCAGAAAATTAATTCTTGAACCTTTCCATGACACCAGTGTGCAGATCTCCACCAGGGCTGCACAACTAAGAATACCCAGCTGACCCAGGAGGCAACAGGGCATTACTATAACCATTATCCAAACTGGTTGATTCATTCCAAAGCATACCCCAAGCCTGGCAGCTGCCATTCCAAAGGTTAGCATGGAATACGTGTGAATGATGCCAATTCACACAAGCCAACACGGCTTCAGCCTCTTGTTGAAAGGCTCTACAGATTCACAACAATAAAATACTTGAGGTTGCTAAATACTGCTTGAAAGTCCCAGAATAAACCACCTCTTTTCATGCACGGTTCAAGCACCACTAAAAGCATTCAGTTGTGCTTACTTCTCCCAGTGGAAACCAAAGGCACTCAGCAGCCAAACTGTCCTTCCTTTGTTCCCTGAGCCAAAACGCCATATATATGCTTTTAAAGTTGGCCTGATCTCTGCCCCAGGACGAAGGAGCCAACCACTCTTTCTCTTTGTTACAATGCTAACTGCACTGTGGAAACCAAGCCATGCCACGGTTTGGGATCCAAAACCATCAAGTCTGACGTTAGGAAAAAAAAGAAACAAACCCTTCAAGGAGGAGTGACTTCCAACATAAAACTTCCTGTGGATGTGGCCCTAGGCAC
>NW_009924194.1:76592-82174 GCF_000696875.1 Nestor notabilis | reverse complement strand
GGGAAAGAGCTCTAGTTCAGAAAAACAGTAATTTAAAAACATTTCTAAGACATAACACCATTTAATTTCAGTCATTTCTTAAAACGATCAGGCTCCAATACCAGATAAAAAGTCCAAGAAGAGTCTCCAACGACATTCCATGCTTCCCAGGAGGAAGAGCAGGAGACCATACAAAGAAACACTAAGCCTCTTTTTGGTTATCTGCGTATCATGCACTCACGCCTACCTGACCAAGGGAAGGAAGCGTTGCATACGCCATGGGCTGATTCATCATTCCCTTCTGCTTCATGATGAGCATGCGTTTCTGTTCCTCGCTCAGGTGCGCCATCTGAGCTTGCATCTGTGGCTGCTGGGACTGCTGCTGCTGCTGCTGGATGTATGGCATCATGGGGTTCTTGCTGGGATTTGCCATTGGTGGAGTCATCCTCTGACTCAGCTCAGCATTGAAGTGGGTCAGAGGCTTGGTGTTGCCATATGAAAGCATATTGGGCTGTTTGCTTAAGGAGTTTGTGCCCAGGTTATTTGGCTGCTGACTGATCATATTCATGTGATTTTGAGGGAGGTAGTTATTAATTGCGGTCTTCTGTGGATTGTTTGCCATAGGAGGCACTATTGGGTTTTGGTTGTTAAAGGCTTGGGGATACATCATTGGACTATTTGGTTTGTCTGCGCTGAAGGGTCCTCCGTATGGACTAGACGGAGGGCCCACAGGTGACCAGCTTGAGGGTTGATTTGGGTGCTGCTGCTGCTGCTTCTGCTGCATGAGCTTAGCTCTCTGCTGCTGCTGGGCTGCCATTTGCTTGAGCTGTTCAGCTGGAGACAAGTCAGCGGTTGGCATATTCACAGGCCCAGGCCCTGATCCTGCTGCTGATGGATTCATAAGATAGCCATTTCCAGATCGTGACTGCGACTGGCCTGGAGTGTGGGCCTGGCTGGGAGTTTGAGGTGACTGAACAACACAGTTTGCTGGTGAGCCGGCAGGGACTGGGGCTGGTGGGGCACTGGACACAGAAGCTATGCTGGAGGCTGTGGAGACGTTTGAAAACGGAGGACCAGAAGAAGAAGGCCTCACCTGGGGAGACCCTAATGGGACATGAGCGAATGGAGAATGAGATGGATCGCTTTTCACGCTTGCACTCTCTTGAGTCTCTGCGGCAGGCCTGGGAAATTCCGGCTCCTTCTTCTCTTCGAAGTCTTCATTGAACAAATCTTGTATATCGTCTTCTGGAACAGTGTTTGCCAGTTCGTCTATTAGCTCCTGCCACTCTTGATCATTCAGGTTAATGTCCGAGAAGAGCTTGTTCTGATTTGAAAGAGATGTTTCGGAAGTGTCTATGCAGCTGGGGTCATCCAAAGGCTCTTGCTTTAGCTCCTTGTTCTGCAGGATGTTAAAGCTATCATCTAGCTCATTGCAACCATTAACGGGGAGCTTTATCTCAGAAAGCCCACCGTTTTTACCCAAGTCTTCTAGACCACTACTGTGAGTTCCACTGTTCTGCAGGGGCAGGGGAGCTTTCATGTCAAGCTGGTGAAGAGGAGAAACAGCAGGCAAAGGCAAATTATTGGGCAAGCTGTTGATTGCCTCAATGCCTGGTACATCCTTCCGTATTCGCTTGCTGGTCGGAGAAAAGCTCCCATCACAAACGCCATTCTGCTGTTCTCCATTGAGAGGTGAACGTGCGCCTTCCAACTTCCTTTTGACTGTCTCTTGAAGCTGAAAGAAAAACAAGAAAAAAACCCCCACCATTAACCAGTTGCAGACACAAAAAAAGTGCTGATGAGCCTTAGGATAGATACTCCTCATCAAGCCTACTACTGACATTCAGTTTGTTGGATTTCATTCTTTTGCCTTGATCAGTTTGAGAAGATGGTTTAAAACAAAATAAACAAACAAACAAACAAAAAAACCCTAAACAAAACCCAAACAAACAAACAAAGAAACCCAAACCAAAGCTGCCCCTGAATAGGAGAGCAGAACTGTATAATATGTGCTCTCCGAGATACCAGAATTTTATGAAGCAATTTGACTAATTCCACTTTTTGGTGCCTAACACAGCGATGAGTCTTAAGTTGGACCAAAAAAAAAACCTGAATCACTAAAATTTCCTATTTATTCTGAAAATCTTTTTGTTGGCAGTTTCTAGAAGCTTCTTGAAAAATACCTGCAATACAATTGATTGCCTACTTTTATTGAAACATATGTTGTTGACACTAAATTTTTTGGAGAAAATTCATTAACATAGTTTCATTTGATTAGTCCTCTGTTCTTGGCTCCAAAGCATATTGAAAATCAGTTGTAAGCGAGGAAAAAAAATATCCACCCTAAAAATAAGAAGGTACTTTGCATGATATTAACTCAAATAATGAAAAAAAAAAAATTAAATAACTAGTGTGCTGGGAGCTAACATGAAAGATAAATAACTAACAGAAATGATAGCAAGACAAGTCTCCAGGAAAGCAATTAAACTAGAATATAAGACTGTTATTTAAAAAATAGCATATTGATATAAGCTTTCAGTCAGGTTAGAAGCAGCATAGCAAAGCACTGTAACAACCTACAGTGCTCTCCTGTCACACCAAACATTAAGTCCTCCACTTATGTACCAGGCTAAAAAAAGCATCCCTCTTCGGCTAAGGCAAAAAACAATAGTGGGGAGGGGAGGAAGCAAAGAGGTCACAGCTCTAGCAAACGCCTTCAGGACACACTTACATCCTTGATACTAGAACAATAGAAGACAAAATACTGAAAGATTTTATCAATTTTTAAAGTATTTTTACTGTATGAAAGTCTCAGGCATGCGGCTCCCACCCCTTCCCTAACCTAGAGGTCCTCAACCTTCTTTCTTCCCACAATCCAGCTCCCATTTATTTCTCCCATCCCAGAGAGCTAGCTCCCCTTTCATCCCATCTGTAAGAGAGGCAAGCAAACCCGTATCACCCCTAGTTTAGAGGGAGTGGTTCTGAGAAGGCTGTGCCCTTCTCTTGCCCCTCAGGCTGGTGTGGCCTCTTCAACATGCAGTGCAGAAGGACATGGCCACTGCATGTGTTGCTGCAGTCCCACCTGAACACATGCGGGACTCTAAGCTACGTACTGGTCCTCTGCAGAGATGTGACCTTTATAACAAGGAAGAAAGGCAAGTCTATGAGTTTTTAATCAGCTCATCAACTCCCTGATTTGAACTGGAGCAAAAGAGCTTTTTTATGTGGAAGAACAATTAACACACGGCTAAGAGCCACCAGCAGGACCCTGTTGGCATTCATGCCCAAGACTTTGCTGCCTGTTCCCCTTGCACAAAGTCAATGAATGTCAAGCCTCCCTCAGGCTGAAATTCCTTCTCCTCTTGGCTTCTGTGGTGCTGCAGCACAGAGACTGTGCTGCAACACAGCTTCTCTGTGACCACAGCCTCTGCCATGCAGACTACTGCTGCTCCAGTGCAAGATGCCTGCATAGCTCCACAGGAGCTGACCTTTCACTGGGCCTTTCCCCACCCCTGGTTTCTGAGAGTCAGGAAACAGCAAAGCCAGTGGTTTCGCTCTCCCTGTGGCACAGGCTGCGATGGGGAGCCCACCTGCAGCAAGCCAGACATTAGGAAGGCTGTGAGCATGTTTTGGACCTCCCCACTGTGTGTGTGGATTCCCCATCACTGGCTCCCACTCTTCTCTTCCCTTCACCCAGGCACAGCAGCTCTTGCCCCCAGAAGCTCCACAGTTGCTCAGGGATGGGGTCCTGCATGTGGCAGCAGACACAGGCAGGAGCACACACCACACAGGTGTTCTCTCAATGAAAGCCCACTCAAGTTAACACTCAAGTTAATCAACCGTGGTCTGCAGGAGCACACCGTGCTGCATGGAACCCTACAACACAGGCATCACCTTTTCATTTCTCTGTGCCATGACAGTAGCAAGCTCTAGCAAGAAGCTTGCCCAGGGGTGGTAATTGCCTCATCTGCGCCAGTTAACAGCAACATGGAAGGTAAGTCAACACCCTGGCTAGTGTGAAGGAGAAAAATCAGATCCCACAAGGAGGTTTATGATATGGCTCTCACCTCCGCTGCTTCCCTTCCTTAAACACCCATGTTAAGCTGAACACCACCGTATGGCATTACAGCTCCCTGCTGCTTTTTGACCGGTGTAACTGGTGTGTGGCAGAAGACTACAGCTGAGCCACTGGGCTTGTTTCACTGATCTTTATATAGCCCTGATTCAGATCCCAGAGACAAGAAAAGGACAATACCGATCTGGTAATGGCCCTGCTTCACAAGTACAACAGCACAGTCACTTCTGAGATGCCTTTCTTCGGAGGAAGAGCAAGCACAACCTGGCCTCAAATGCAGGTGGTCAGTTACACAGTTGACATAATGGCTTAAAATCGCGTATGTAAATGTGGCCCCTAATGGGCCACTGACACGCTTTGCAGCTGAAATCACCCATTTCAGCTCCTAAGCTCTCTCAATACAAAGTCTTTGCCTTCCACATCAGGAAAACAGTCACTGAACAGGACCTGACTCAAGACCAAGTTCAGCAGACATGTACACGCAAAAACAGGGGTCAAAGAGATGTCCAGAACTTGTGATGGCCCTTTGCCCTGAGCTCATACTGGCCAAATGCTGGGCTAAAGTAAGAACAGCCATACCAAAGGACCAGGTAACACACTTCTAGTCATAAAAAAAAGTTCATATAAGGAAGTGATGGGGAAAAAAATCACCATAATGACAACTCAGGGATTATGGAGAGCAATTATTTCCTGAGAAATACAAGATAACTGATCCATGCATTTCACAACAGTTTGAAAGTGAGCCTTACAGAATATTGGTGATACACTTTCACATCATTTCACACTTTGAGGTTTCACATTATTTACTAATTTATCCTGAATCCACCACCTTATTTGTACATGAGTGTTTACCAAAAGAATCAAAACTGGATAGTGGCAAATAACCAGCCCTAAAAATATCAGCTCCTAAAGTTTCATTATGTGCTGAAACTTGGATGCCCCCCTGTACAAATACACAGCGGCTTTAGTGAAAAGCAAAAGCAGGCCCAGCATATAAGTATTAATAATTGTGTTTATCATGCCTTACAACAGAAAGCAGCTTTAACACGGAAATTATTTTCCATCAAAGATCAAATGTACAGAAATTGTGCCTTGTTGCAAGCAAAAACAAAATGAAGCCTATTCTAAGTCTGTATCTCGATAATATTCTCCTGAAACACAGGTTTTAGGATTCAGGGGGTTAACAGCCTTTGCAGGTGGGGAAGCACCCTGTCTCTGGCATTTTGGGGGTGGAGCGGGGTGTGTTGGGAGCCGTAACAACAGATGCATTTCTTCTTTTTGGGGTATAACACAGCAATATTCTTAAGCCAATTATTTCAATGCAAACGTTCAGTTTCATATCTTGAAAGCACCTCTCTTAGGAAGACAGACTGAGAAAGCTGAGCTTATTCAGCCTGGAGAAGGCTTTAGGGAGACCTTAGAGCAGTTTCCAGTGCCTAAAGGGGCTACAAGAAATCTGGAGAGGGACTTTATACAAGGGCTTTTAGGGATAAGAAAAGGGGGAATGGCTTTAAACTGGCAGAGGGGA
>NW_009924194.1:55557-76543 GCF_000696875.1 Nestor notabilis | reverse complement strand
GTGTCCCCCGCCCTGCCGGTGACACTGTCCCCATCCAGGGGCCAGGCAGGTAGTGTGGCCAGGTTAGACAGCACTGGGAGCAGCCTGCTCTAGTGGAAGGTGTCCCTGCCAACGGCAAGGGGTTGGAACTGGATGAGCTTTAAGGTCCCTTCCAACTCAAACCATTCTGTGATCCTGTGATTCCCAATCATCATTTAAACTACTGGATAGCTTGAATATCATACAGTGACCACATACTGGCAAACAGTTTACCACCACCAGGACTCCAGAGTGTTTTAGACTAAAACCCCAGTAATTCCCTATTCCCCTTCCCTCCATAAAAACAATGCCTGAAGTAAAATATTCTCCTGGAAAGTATTCCCCCCCCCCTTACCTTCTAAGGAGCAGTATATAGCTTGTGCATGTGATTTACAGTATGCATCATGAAGATATTAGCAGCAGTGTAGAGATTTATGTCTAGGTGCAGAAGACTACTGGTTCATAAAATAAAAAGAAAAATATGAAAATAAAAGGAAAATATGAGAATTAACCAAAAATATTAGAATACAATAAAACTCTTGCCAGCTCCTTAGGGCATAAGCTTTATTCACACAAAATATTTGTCTGATGGATCAGTATTTCACAGCAGGTTTCTACCCCAGAGCAGAGGAGAGCAAAGCAGGACTCACTATCCTTTATATGCCCTTGAGGAAACTCCAGTTGCAGAGCAAGAAAAGGTCAAACTTTGGTGGGTTGACTCTTTATATGACTCTTGACTGGGGGAAGGGCAGGGGGCACAGAGGCGGTGCACGCCAACACGCAGACCAGACTGGCGTAATCAAACCCATCCCAGAATCTCCAGCAGAGCCACTCGGACACGCTGTGACACAGCCGACACACGCACAGGAGCGCGCCAAGGCTGTCGGCGGGGCTTTCATCTGCGGGGAGACGCTGCCCCGCTTCATCCCACCAGCAGCAATTCATTTTTCAAAAGAAATGAGACCAAGGTGCTGTTGTTATAGCAACAGCTGAGCCACTCGCCAGCCCATCCTCCACCGTCGTGCTGCCTTCAGTGGGTGGCTGTTCAGTCATCCACCAGCAGTGACCAGGGCTGTGCCAGTGCCTCAGCCCTTCCCTGGTAAATAAAAGATAAAACAGGGGCGTAGGGAAGCTGAGAGCCTACGTTCTCTTTTTGCCTGTGGAAGCTGAGCATGCTTCGCAGGGTCTAACACAGGTCCACTTCCCCATGGTGGGCAGGTTGATCCATGAGCCCACAGACAAGGAGGCTGGCATCACTTCTAGCTGGTGCTCTCAGCTAGACAGCAGCCATGTTGCCACTGACTCCTCTTAAGGCAGCTCCAGCCACTTCAATACCAGGCAAGGGCAACAACTTGAAGAGGTCTGAAATGCTCATTCCCTAGCTATGCTGAGATGTACCTTGCTCTGTAGCTCTCTTTGCTGCCTGTTGGAAAACAGAGAAACTAGCCAAAGCCCAAAGTCCATCTTCCTCAGAGAATATGCATGTTTACAGAGAACAAGGGCTATCACAGTCTCCACACTGCTCTTCTGTGTCTCTTTCTGTTAAAAATAAACACTGATCTTTTCCATTCCTCATACTGAATCATGGTCTGGCCCACCAGCCATCCACGCTCAACTGGGCTTCAGTTCCCTTCTGTGGCAATGACTCAGCCTTGGCCCTTCTTGAGGGACTTCTCCCTCCCATCAGTGGTTTAGCACCTCTTCTTCCACATGTTCCTGAGCTTTCCCCAACTTTCTTCTCCCTTCTTCTCCTAGAACTTCCCCAGCTAGATCTTGCTCTTCTAAGAAAAGACGTAATGACCATAACCACCTGTCCTGCAATCAATAAGGAATAATCAATATTGTCATTTGCATGGCAGCAATTCCACTTTGACGCTTGAAAGGATCCCTCATTTCTTGCATATCTTTTTCTTGCTGTACCACTACCGAGACTGCCATTGAAAAGTCAACAGCAGTCCAAGGGCACCACTGCCTGAGGTACAACCACATCTTCTGGCCAGTGTCTGAAGTCCATCAGCTCCACAGTGGCCTCTTAATGTCACTCGCTGCAGGTGCAGAGTGCAGGACAGCCTCTCACAAGCAGAGCCAGAGCTGAACTCAGACAAGTGGCCAAGTAAAGCGGAGGTGGGTTACACACCACTGCTTCCAGCAAATAGAACTATTTCATGCATCAAACCACTCCCCTACTACTAGAATTCCCTCACACTGCTGAAGGTATGGCATCGACACCCGCTAACTCACAGGATAAAGCCTGATGTAGCAAATTGACTTTGGATCGCGATTGCTCACTTAAAGCACATGCTGTGCTCTTCCATGCAGGGCCTGCCTGTCCGGTTCTTGTTGGCTGGAGCAGTGTTTCAAATATTCAGGAAGCTCATATTGTGAAATCTGTTTTAAGTTGGGAGCAAAAGATAGCTACAGAGAGCTGGTAACCTGCTCAACTCTGTATGCTTACAGAGTAACCTCTGCCTCACGAAGGAGGTCAAACCTTCACCTGTGCCCAAGTCATGAGAAGAATAAACCAACTCCCATTATGATAACAAGATACTCAAGGCACCAGTTAAACCTGAAACAGGCTAAGTCAAAGCAGGCGAACGCCACGACTCTAACTGCCCTCAGTCAGCCAGGTAGGGAGGCTGATGTGTGCTAGAAGAGCTCGAGAAAAGCAAGAACTGGCATAAGTTTTCATCAGAGCTTTGAGAGAGGGATTAGCAAGAGAAGGGAAGGAGACACTGTCCTGTAGAAATGAAGAAAGAGAGGTAGCTTCTTTGCCCAGAGGAGCTGTGGCTGCCCCATCCCTGGCAGTGTTCAAGGCCAGGTTGGACACAAGGGCTTGGAGCAACCTGGTCTAGTGGACGGTGTCCCTCCCCATGGCAGGGGGTTGGAACTGGATGAGCTTTACGGTTCCTTCCAACCCAAACCATCCTATGGTTCTATGATTCTCCCACGGCTCAGCTCTGCCTCACCACACGTATTTTCATCGTGGACTGAAGAATTGTACTTCCATTGCTCAGGTTGTGTGATAAGAGAACTTCCAGCTATATGTGTATTTAACTTCATCAAAATTAAAAAAAAAAGCCAAACCCAAACATGTATATCCTCTCTACTGATGTTTATTGCAGTGTTTTAATGCACCCCACTGCACTGCTACCAGAAAGACATTTTCTGCTGTAGAAATGAACACTGTTGGAAAACGCCTAGCTAGTGAGGGATGCAGGAGTGAAAAAATCACTAAAACATTTATAGAAGAAATATACATAAAAAATATCAACTATGCTGCTCAAATTGTGTGTGTCTAGAACAGGCTGAGGAAAAAAGGTGTGATCTTTGGAAGCACAAGTGTATGTATCATAGAACCACAGAACCATCACTTCCAGGAATGGGGGAGCCCTAACATCTCTGGGCAACCTGTGCCAGCACCTCACCACCCTCATAGTGAAGAATTTCTTCCTAATATCTAATCTAAATCTACCCTCTTTCGGCTTAAAGCCATTCCCCCTTGTCATACCACATAGTACATATATTTGTATATATAACATATCAATTCCAGTTTTCCTTTAAAATATTTTTCTCTCATAATTCCTGTCTCTCCTCCTACACAACTCAAATTTGAATGCAAAGACACTAGATAACACGCTTCTGAGGAAATTTGGCATGCAGGGGTCCCTGGGGAAGCTGTTGAGTAAAACACAGGCAATGGATGCAATTAATTTTCTCAATACAAAATTATTGGCAAGTTTAACTGGACTTTAGAGCACAAATTGTTTCATGGATGAAATGCTGTCATCATTGTCAGACAGTCTTTCTGACCAAGTGTATGATCTACATGGCTTCCTCCTCTTCAGGCCCATCCAATTTAATCCCGTTTTAGCCCAATAGGGTAAATCCTGGGAAAGCAGTAACCTCATCACCTGGGGGGTGCCAGCATTCCTCTGTCCATGGAAAAGTCTTAATTAAGGTGCTAAAAGCCTGAGAGCTGAACTGCTTCTGCCTCCCATCCCAAAGAGCTGAGCTGTACTCTTCCCACAACTGGCCTTGCAGACTGCAGGAGATACATTTTCAGAGCGTGTTATGAGGATGTAGTCAGGCAGCCTCTAATTGACTTGTCTGGGAGTTGTGTTGATAAATCTTCACTCTTTCAAAACATTCCCAATCTGCTTTGTATCTGGACAGGAGAGAAGCTAATGATAAAAAGCAGACACTGCAGATTATTACAGCTGTACCTCCTGAAGGACTCCTGCAAATCAGGGCAGAAGAGAAATGCAGGAACTTCCTGTGTTTTAAACTAAGAAGCAGCAAAGCAATGTAATGCAGACAAGACCCTTAGTGACATGGTTTAGTGGTGGACTTGGCAGTCCTGGGGTAATGGCTGGACTTGATAATCTTAGTCTTTTCCAATCTAGTTGATTCTATGATTCCATATCCAGCGTTGCTGCACATGCCCCACATGCTCACTAGCTCTTCAAATTGCATATGTGACACTAGAAACAGTTTCCTGGGTAAAATCTTGCCCTGATTCATCCTTGGATGTGCACAAGTCATAACAAGCTAGTGAAGTGCACTGCCTGCCCAGTGAAGGGACATCTGGGACAGAAAAGTGTTCTTGAGCTCTGCAAAGGAGCAGCAGCTTTCTGACACATCCTACCAGTGCCTTAATGATGAAGGAAAGCAGAGGCTATGAGCTATATTTATGACTCCAGAACTGACTAAAATCTTGTCTAACTGCTGTGAAGGTAAAGCCCTTCCTATGCTTAGAGCAAGCAAACTACCTTCCAGTTGCATGCAAAGTACTGCCATGGTGCAACCTACATGCATTCTCCAAAATGTTCTTGGAGAAACTCCAAGGAAGGAACCAGATGAGACAAGGGATGGTGAAGACACGATGGTACTCCCCTGATGACACTGTTGGTTTCCGTGGACTACAAGCTTCTTCTCAGCCTCTATTATTACCAAAGCCTGTCTGGCATAAGATCTCTAGAAGTCAACAGAAAGCTGTCAGAAGGCTGAACTCAGAAATGGTATGGTTGTCTCCCATTGATTTCACTGATGTGAACTCCTGACAAACATGACCTCATGTCAACACGGCTACTTATTCCACAATTGCACGAAGTAGCATCTTCCAGTTCCTCAAATCAATGTGGGGTAAGTAACTTGAGGGATTCTCCCACACAACTAAGTTCAAGGTCATGCTTTTAAGTGTTTGATACAATCAGAAAAGGAAGAACATGAGAGCCAGATGGTCTGTGCACTGTACCTGTTCAAGCCTACACATTTTAGTCACCCTCTTTGGGCAACATCATCATAAACGAAGCTTCCATTTGAAAATCGTTTAAAGATCAGAATTAACAGATTTCCACAACTAGCACATAAAAAAAAGGAGAAAAATCCTGTGAATCAATCACAGGACAAGTTACACTGTGCTGCAAATAAAACAGTGGATTTATCCCAGAGCTTGTCTCCATAAGCCTCCTCTTCCCCAGCTGTGCCTGCCTGTGCAGCTTGTCTGAGGACACGCGTGACCCGAAGAGTTCTTTGCAAGGACAGATACTTCTGAAGGAGTGCAGGTTATCTAAGCACAGGTTAAACCATTAACTGTGCAGTAGGCATTGCAAAGGAGTCCCAAGCATGGGGGGAAAGAGAGAAGTAAATTAATCTTTTGCATGCTAATGAATTAGTACTTACATTTTTTCTAAGTGCTAATTCTCATTATGCTCCTGAGCCATGTCTTTTGAGGAAGGGGCTGGGGTGGGAGACCAAGCATGGGACAGATGAGTTTGGAACTAGAATTGTGTTAGGGTACAGACCATAAAAAAACCCAAACAACTAACTGAAAATCTAAAATAGAGAAGATGTCAGAAATATCCAAAACGGATCCAGCTTTTTCCTTCATCTAAACTGTTCCCTGCTCAGCACAATCAGCTTGATCCATCTCTAGGAAAGAGCAGCAGTGATAGAACTGCTCGTTTGCCTTGCCTTTGCATATCTATTTAAAAGAATGCATGCAGCAGCAGTTTTGTAAGACTCCTGTACAAAACTCACAGCCCAGTTGTGAGAGGTGCTGAAGCCAGCTCACTAGGAGTTAGGGGTCCACTGATACGATCACTTCCTCTGCACCAAAATTTCTTCAGAGATGGACACTAAGTTGGATGGAACAACTCTTCTTTACATTCCTTTTTGCTTTCGATACAAATTAAAGTCAGCACTGTAAAAAAAATAAACAGATGTGCAGGATCACTGAAGGTCTGTGAAGACTCAAGGAGTCAAAGGATTATACAGGATGCCCCAGACATGTTCTGAATTACTCTCAGCACAGAGAGCTATTTGCCACAGGCTAAAGGCCAGACAGCACTGAATAACAGTTTTGCCCTAAGTATGGCCAAGCAAACCATACAAACTTCTTTGTTGCTTCAGTGCCTTCACCACAAGCTGACCTTGGTCTCACAAAGGCATGCAACAACACCTAATGGAAAAGTACATGTCTGATCTCCCAGATCCTAGCAGTTATCAGAGTTATCCCAAGACTGACCTGCTGTGTGGGGTGAATTGCAGCCGTACTATTTAAGTCTTCTGATGAAGTATAAATAAGAAGAAAAAGAGATTTTAACCAAATCAGGGCACCGATTCAGCACAATATTAAGCACATGCTTCACCTGGAGTACCCTAAGCAACCTAAAATACAAAGAATGGTTTATGCAAGGAATGGCAACATCAGACTAAGACCTTTGCTCAGGTCTTACCTTCCTTACTTCATCTACAGCAGCTGACTCCAACCCAGGATAAACCTCTTCCTCCCTCCCAAGTAGTCTGAATATACATACACAGAGTATTACGCATATTCATATAATCTGCACAGGTGCACTGGCTTCATGCTTCCCCAAAGGACAGACCCTAAAAAGGATGCACTATGTTGCAACCTGGTGAATCTCTTCACTCCCTGCGCATAGCTGGAGCACCCAGGAATGACAGCAGCCATGGGCAACCTGCCCAAGCAACTCATATTGTTTGCTTCTGGGTTTCATGCCTGCATATTTGCTTGTCATGTGATAATGATGCCCAGCATGGGCATGGGTGCAGTATGCATCCAGTGCTGCGGAATGGGCCGTAAGGCACCCATGTAAAGATGGTTACTAGGAGCAAATGCCTGCAGTTACTGTAAAATCAGCTGGCCTTCCTTTTGCTGATGTCTGAGCGACACCAAGGAAAAAAGGTGCCCATGCTCAATCTAAACAAACTACACTGACAGGCAGGAAAGGGCCCACCTCAGCAGTAACCAGAGTCTTATAAATACACGTCCCATGCTTGCCTGCTCTGCCCTCCTTCTAAAGCTGCCACATGAAGTTTGCAGATACCTTATCACCTGAGTATCTTATCATTGAATGCTTTTGGTAAAGTGTTAGCTACTGTTAGGGGGAAATCACATCTCTGCCTTCTTAAGCCTTCTTATAAAGGTGCTCCATTCTGCTCAGCGCCTGACTAAAGCAACACAGTGTCCTGGCAGCAGGCTGTCTGAAGTCAAGTTCCCTAAGGTGCTAGCTACTGGGGGGTTGAACTCATCGTAGCAATGGCATGAAGAGTTTGCCAAAATACCAAAGGTGTGGAAGGCTTTGAGATGTCTCTATACAAAGCGAAAAGATGGCCAGAGAAAGGTGGTCAGTGCTCTGCCAAACAGGTCAAATTCCCAGTTAGTCTTGGCTGCGCACCACAGTACTACCAGGCACTTTTATCTATTCGTGCATTTTGAAAACTACCCTCCAAGGGAAGGAACTGCAACTCATAATGCTACGTGTGTCTGTACATGCACATCCTGCACAGAGTTTTTTACTTTCTCCTTTTTCTGGGGGAAAAAACCCAACAAATTCCTCGCATTTTCCACACACATGCACATGTAGTTGCTGCCCATGATACTCACATAGGTTTTTATCTCTGCAACCCATGCATACTAAGCATATATTAGCAGCTAATCCAAATCAAATTTACACTTCAAGTCCCATTCACCACTTCACCACTGAGAGTTTGTGCCTTTAACAGTGTCAAATAAACACAGGAAGACAAAAAAGTATCTGCTGCTGTTAGAGGCTGTAGGTAAGACTGAGTCACTGAGAACACTACAGTTCCTTCCTAAACCCCTTGGAGGTATGATAGTTTGCTGTTAGATAAGCCACAGAAATGTACCATAAGCCAGCTGTGCATTCATATAACAGGCTTCCACTAATCTTATTTTCCTTCTTAAAAGACTTCTCATTCCCACCTTTTTCTCCTGTTCTAGGAGTGATGAGCCACCTAGTACTAAGGCACTTCTAATCTGTTAGTTTGTAGATAAAGTACTCTTGGGCTGCTACCAGAATTATGTGGATTTTTGTCTCAGAGAAGAACAGAGGTGGGCTGAAATCTAAAAAGGGAAAAAACTACTTGTATGTCAACACCTCCCCCCCCAAACCATCACTTAACACTTAAATGGTGTCTGACATTCAGATGCAAACATATATCAAACCTCTGAATTTCACAAAAGAAGACAGGGCAGGAAGCTTGCCTAAAGCTGTATATGAGGCCAGTGGCAGGGTTAGAACTGGACTCAAACCTCCCAAATCTTGTGAGCAGCCAATGGGTATACAAAATACAATATATCTTCTCAGATGAGCAGCTGCTTTTGCTTCTGTTTCTTTTCTAATTCAAGAAAAAGAAAAGGGGGAAAACAAGCTATGAACAGGACAGAAAGCCTGGGAACTCCTTCCTATAGGCACCTTAAGAAAATTGCAGGCAAGAAAGACTGGAAAGAATTGACTTGTAAGGATGCAATTCATATCCCCTATACCAAGCTGAGATAAATCATGCTCTAGAAGTGTCTTTCTTTTCACTAACCTTAAAGGAAGCCTTGGTAACTAGCTCAGAGAGAGGCAGCCACAGTCAGATTCCTGCATCTGGACCCTTCCCAAGCCACCAGCATTATTTGCCCAATCACAATTAGGGCACTAATTACATGCTACTGCTGTTGACATCTGTGTTTAATAAAGATTTCTGTCTGCGTGGGTTGGGTCTTTCCTTCAGTTTCATTTCCAGAGGCTTCAGTTTTGTCCTGCTCAACTCTAAGAAAAAAGCTTTAAATCTTCCTAAAGTTTGGTTTATAATTATGATATTATAGTTGCTCTTGGGAAGTCTTACTTTCTCATAGTGCCAAGGGGAAGAAAGTTGGGCAGCTCCAAGTGCTTGCTTAGTAATTTACAGGCTTAATAACTTATGGATTATTTAAAAGAGGCAAGGATAAGGGAAGAGGTAGCAGGAGGGGCTGGGAGTTTAAAATCCAGATAAATAGTACTGTTAGAGCCATGATGGCCTATGCGAAGCCTGTAGAGCAGAAAAAAAACATAAGAATTTTAATTAGATGCATAGACAGCAGGGAAATATAGACAAGCTTTGGCGTAAGCAAGCACTTCTCCCTTCTTAAAGAACAGTTGTAGTAACCTTAGTAACAACTTTAACAATGAGCAAGCATGCTTAAGAAATGATGGAAAATTGTGTAGATTTCGGGCATACAGGCTTGTGTGCAAATCTGCTGTGATAAAGCTTCCCCCAGTATGAAAGTTTGTTTTTAAATGAAATTACATAGGCAGCAGGCTGAGGTTTTTCCTAGGGCTATTTACAATACTCCTTTATTTTTCCTCCTTTCTTCTAAGCTTCTCAAAACTGTCAAATGAAAACAAAAGCCCGGCAATTAGCATATTTCAGAATTACATTAAGAGCCCAGCTTTAAAATGCACAGCTGCCCCAGTCTGACTTTTTTTCAATGCCAGGTGGAAGACACGAGGCCAAGAACCAACCTTGGATACTGTAGGTCCTGATGGCTGTAGGATTAGTGGAAGACCGTGGTCTCAGTATGGCTGGGGACAGAAGTCACTATTTTTTCTTCCTTTCCTCCTCCCTCCCCCCCAACCCCAAAGCTGCCTGGCATTGCCAAACTCCAAATTCGGACCCACAATAGTCATACTAGAAGCATTCAACACTGCAAACATCGAGGATTTTCCTGACTCATCAGTAAAGTAGTGGCAGCCTTTTCCTCTTCTGGCTAATGAGAAAGGACTGCAATGCCTGAAACTAGAGCAGATATTTTTCCCCCCTCAAGTGCTCCCTATGCCTCTGTTCAGCAGCATAAACTACCCAAGGCTGTTCCTGCCATACAGGGCCTGGAAATGGTACCAGACAGCAAGCTACTAAATGAATACTGGGTGAAAGACTCCCTAAGGAGCTGTGGGGGGAACACGGCAGGGCACACTGCCCTTCTTGGAAACTGTCCCTCCACACAGCCGTTGTCAGCAAAGGTTCAGACCACAAGGATTCAGACTAAGCCACAGACCATACAGATCTGCCTCTCAGCACAGCAGGGCTGCAGGCAGCCTGTGTGCTCTAGTATTCCCAGCTCATGCTCCAGCATCACTCAGTAAAGGCACGCAGGCAGGAGCCCCTGGGGATATAAAGCTGCTCTCGTGCTCTGCACTTGAGGGGCTAAGAGCTGCAACTGGTCCTGCCTCCTCCACTACCCATGGCTCTGCCAGAGCCCTGAAGCTCTCATCTGGGTGGCAGCAGCCATCAGAGGTGGCTGTGACAAGTAAGTGGCAAGCTAGCAACAGTGGCAGCAGCTCTAGGCAGTGATGGGAAGCTTTGGAGTGGGAGCTGGGGATTAAATGTGCATCAGGCAGGCAGGGAACATTTGCTCCCTCCTTGCATAATCCTGTCTTTTTTCCTCTCTTGTCATAGTTCACATCTCACAGCCTCACACAGAAGTTATGTGGCTGCAGAAAGCAAAGTGGCTCTAGAGCCTTCCTTCTGACAGTTACAAGGTCTCTTCTTGCTCCCACCCTCAGTGAATATTCATACTCTCCCATCTGAGTGCTGCTACTTTTTTGAAAACAGGTCCTGGAAAAAGCCAAGAGAAAAACTGACCTCATTAGCAGTTTCCTCAAAAAGTCAGTTGGAGCTGGGCATCCGTCTCCTTCCACAAGCCTTAAAAAACATGAAAGGCAACAATGCCTAGGGTTGCTCCAGCAATTCCAGCTACTGCCGATGAGAGGAATTTGCATAATTTGCCCCCAAGAAGTTTCTGCTGCAACTGTTTCTCAGCTATCCTCATTTTCACCTCACCCTTCACGAACAAGAAGAAACCTTCTCCATGTACACAGGGGGCTGCAAAAGCAAACTGCTTAGAGATGGGTTCAGCAAGTGGTTCTTAGATCTGTGATGGCAGGAAAATGGGAAGATATGCCAAGGAAGGCTGACTGTGCCTGCCCTATTTCTTACACTCTGCTTACTGGCTTCTGTTGCAGAGAGGACCCAGTACAATTGTTCTTATGCCCACAGTGCCTGCAGAAGAAAAGCTACTCAGAAGCTTTTTGCTAAAATAAAACAAACAGAACCCTTCCTTTACCAGTTTTTCAGTGTACTGTTTCTGAAATATGCTGGGGATAATACATGATTTTGTAAAAGCTGCAGCTATACAACACAAAGTGGTACAAACTCATTTCCAGTGACCCCTAAATAAAGGGCAGTTGGTGCGGGAATAACAACCTCAAGTACTTGCTTAACTGCTTTTTGAACATGGACTGAATGCCAGACTGCTGTCATCCTATTAAAAGATAAACAAATGACCATACTTTCTCCTCTTCCCCTGTTCATACCCTGCCTCCTCCCAAAACTCCCAGCTACACAATATAACTATGACCTACCTATCTGATTTTGGGTTCCTAAAGACTGTTATTGCAGTTTGGTATCTAAAAGGAAGAACTGTGAATACTGTCACACCAAACATGAGAAGGGTCAAGTAAGCAATTTTAGCTGTTACTCAAGAGGATATCAACATTCTTTATAAGGAGAACTCTTCTTACTAACATCCAGAGCATACAACATAAATAAAAGATAATATTTCATACACAGAGTGGGTGTCACAGTGAAAGGCCATGGAATGTGAAAGACACCAGCAGAAACAGCAGACAAGGGAGCAGGAAAGATATGGGCCTGTTGGAGAGGGTCCAGAGAAGGACCACAAAAATAATCAGAGGGATGGAGTATCTCTCTTATGAGGAAAGGCTGAGAGAGTTGAGGTTCTTCAGCCTGGAGAAGAGAAGGCTCCAGAGAGACCTTATTGTGACCTTGCAGTTCTTAAAAGTGGCCTATATGAAAGATGGGGAGAGAGCTTTTAGTAGGGCCTGTTGCAATCGGATGCGGGGTAATGGTTTTGAACTAAAAGAGAGGAGATTCAGGCTGGGTGTAAGGAAGAAATTTTTTACAATAAGGGTGGTAAAACACTGGAGCAGGTTGCCCAGAGAGTAAAATCCTGGCACACATTGCCCAGACATGTGGTGGATGTGCCATCCCTGGAGACATTCAAGCCCAGGCTGGATGTGGTTCTGGGCAACCTGAAGACGTCCCTGCTCATTGCAGGGGAGGTGGACTAGATGACCTTTGAAGGTCCCTTCCAACCTAAACCACTGTATGATTCTATGATTCTAAGCTGCTAAGGCCCCTGATACGAATGACAGTGTCGTGCACAAAAATTAGGCTTTGCTAGAGATCAGCCATGTCATCCTCTCAGAAAATGTAATCTAACTGAATTTATTTAAACAATCAACTCATTAAATTCTTGAAAACATAGAAGAATAAATATATGGAGAGCCTAGACATGCAAAGAGACTTTATTCTTTTTACTAGACTTCCTTACTTTTCACATATGATGCTGTGACTCAAATAAAGCTCCACATAAATTCTGAATATAAAAAGATCACCAAACTAATTTTTTAATAGGGAAGGGGAAAAAAAAATCCACCTCCTTGGCAGAACTTGAACTCCATTCCTCAGAATGATTAGTTTGGCCACTGGAGGGCTCCAATATTGTTCCATAAAAGCAAAAGGAAGTTTACTAGGGAAGATAAACATATAACAAATAGCCTGGGCAATAAAGTTCAAACATAATACACAGTTGGAACCAAGATCTATGGGCCTGCAAGCATTTTTTAAGAGTTGGAGCCAATTTAACTATTGTTTTGCTCTTGTAGCACAAAAGGAGTTGCAGAAGAATGATTTTCTTACAGTTTGGCAATAAAGGTCTCCGCAAATACAGCACCTATTAAAATGATTTTTGTACGGAATAGTACAATGACTAGGTGTCTGTAGAAAAGCAAAACCTACAGGTTTCGTTGGTACATATCAGTAAAACACTTTTGCACTAAAGCCCAGTGCTGCAGAGTGCAAAAAGAAGTACATTCTGTGTCCCGCTTGTGACTCAATTCTTCTCCATGAAAGTTGACAAAGATAAATCACGGAACCCAGCAACTAGGAGCACAGGAAGGAGAGCCTGCTACAAGTCCTTGATTGTTCTTTTTTGGATAAGCCATTGTTGGGAGTTGCCTCTTTTTTTCTAAGAGGATTTATATGTTCAGGTATAGGAAGCCAAGGGAGAACTGGCCCTAAAACTAGTGGGTATTTTCCCAGTAATATGGCAGCCAAGATTTAATCAGAAAAATGTATGTGGTCCTGCAGAAGGCAGTACAGGCACTGATGTCAGCTGATAAACTAATGACTGCAGCTTATCAGCTGATAAGCTAATGACTGCAATGTTCCAGTTAAGGATAAAACAAAAGCTATTTCGGTATAGGAGCATGACAAAAAAGTCTTTCAGGCATCATTCTAACTACAAATATACAGAAGGGAGTAAAATGTCAAAGTACCCCACACACTCCCCAATCTGTCCTGATGGAGGTGGGGGGGAATTAATCCTGGGCTGAGATCCTGAATGTTGGACATTTCGCACTGAGCCAAATTTTACAGCTGAGTTAAGCACTCCTATAAATAAAGGAGGTTTATTAGAAATACTGAAAGATGCTTGCGGGTACTATGATAAGCCCAACTGAGCACTGCTCTTGTCTGATGAAGTGTACTGTATCAGGCCAAGGCACAAAACATCGTGGTTTGCTGGCACCTTGCCCTGAACACACTATTTTTTCCGCTTCTTCAATGTAAAGGGAAAAGAAAATAAAATAGCTTGCTTAAAATATCCCTGCTGCTCTCCTGTAGCCCCTTCCTCCAGCACATCACACGTTAATGCCAATCTGCTGGGAGACTGCAATTCGAACATAATGAGATATTAATGAGCTTTGCACATGTCCCCAGTCGCAAGCTCCCCCCTCCCGCCTGGCTCATTTCTCACAAACCTACAGAGATGCTTTGCTTGTTTTCCTGACACTGCATTTGTGTCTCCCCCATCCTGCCCACCCCCTTCCCCCAAGCAAGCCCTGCTACACCGCTCCCCTTAAGCTGCCAGCCCTAAAGAGCACCAAATGGGCTGGCACTGTCTTGTTTCCTGGCCTAATGGATGCTTGTTTAAACACTGGAGCTGTTTGCATTGCTGCGGCTCACTGCATGTTAAACACAGTCCTCTGAAACCCTACGCCAATCCAATAAAGGTATCAGCAGTTCAGCGTGGGGAGGCAATTACTATACAGTCCCAAGTGTGCCTTCTAAGCCCAAGGAAGGAAAATGTGATCGAACAACTAAAAGTATCACTTGGAGGACACAAGGTTTAACTGCAGCCAGGCCTGCGGAGGGCAGGAGGAAATCAATGGACGAGCTGGGGAGAGCAACTGAACATTGTTAGGAGGGCTTTAAGCTGGCCTGTTAGCAATGCTCTCCCCTGCCTTCACAGGGCTGCCTCCCTCCCCCTTTCTCGATGTGCCAAGGTGTGCTGTCTTTCCTCTCCTTCCTTTCCTTTTCTTTCTTTTAAATGATATGCTGCCAATTTCTTTTCACCCTTCATCAATTCTTGAAACAATTCTTCTGCCGGTAAAGGTCCTTCCCCTGTACAAAGTCATTGTCATATCAAAGGGGAAATGTTACGCAGGAACAGCTGTGATAGAGGGTTGATGGTAACCGAAAAAAGAACTGTGCTTTATCGAGAGATGAAAAAAAATCCAAATCACAGACTAATGATAGTCAATATTTCAATGCACCAGCTCTTTACCTGGTGAAGGGCAGAAAATCAAGGGGAGAAGAAGCTGTATTTCAATTCATTTAATCCATAGAAACAAAACTGTTTTAAAGTGTTCTACTTCCTTTACTTTTAAGTGTGAGATAAGGAGATAGGGGAGTGAGGGAATGTTTCCATTTTATACCTTTTTTTTCTTTTTTCTTTTTAATAATTTTAACCAGACTGTCTAAGATGCCCTCAGTCCAAGAGCAGCTTTGCAAACGATGTGGAAAGTTTTCCAAGCACTTGCCACAGCCACAGGTACCTTCAAGGAACCTAGTCAAAAGGGATTTGCCACACCAGATCAGCCCAGTAAGCCAGCATGCATGGCACTGTGCCCCTACATGGTCCCACACCTCCAGCTGCTCAGGGGTTAAACCCCTCCTCTCCCCTCCACACTAACAGGCAAGGGATTGTGCATATGGCTGGGAATCAGGAGAGGTATCTTTGAGGGGAACCCACCCTCCTCAGAGCAGAGTCCCCAGTCCTGTGGGGTTTTGCCCCATGGAAGGATGTGGCTGGCAGTGCAGAACTGGCACCTGGCCGTACCCAGAGGTACCCGTCATTGCCCCAGCCAGGGCTGGCATCTGGCTAATGGGCTTAAGGATCAAGCTGTCCCTTCAAAGCAGAGTTTGCACAGGTCAGAAATCTGGTGTGATCCCAAGAAGCGCAGGCTGAAAGGTAGAGGGCTGTGCCAGCTAACTGATTACCAGAGGATAAATGTCACTGTGCTGCCATCGCTCCCGTCTGGAGACACTGCCATTCACAACACTGAAACAAGGAGTGCAGGGAAAGGAAGCACTGCCTAGTTTTAAACAGGATTATCTTGAAGGGGAGACTGTTTCCTTATTTGGTTTTTTACAATTTAAGACAACAACTTGCAGGGACAGGATGGAGTTAATCCCAAGATCTCACCTTCCTTACTCCGGAGTTACTCTGGGAGCTGAAAACCTCCTGTGGACTCAGATCTCACTACAGGCAACACGATGCCACTGGTGGCCTGAGTACAGCTAGTTAAAGAATGACTGCATGATGGGTGTTTTGACAGAAATTAGGGGCTTTCAACCAAGAGGGGAAAATTATTGGGAAACATCTATTTTGTTTAAAAAAAAAAAAAAAAAAGCAAGCACAGTAACTTTCCTATTTTCACTTTCATAGCAAAACACAAACAAACAAACAGCACTTGTTTTTGCTGGCATTTCCTTGCCAGGGCTGGGGGGGTGGAAGGAGGATGAGCTGGAGACATAATGTCTAGGTAAAGGGGGAATTCTTCCACACGCTGCCCTTCAGTTCAGGCTTTGGCTCTGGAGATTTCATTTCCACACCTTACAACAAGGATCGCTACTAAGACGACAGGGCAAAGAGCACCCTGGGTGGGTGGAGCAATGCAGCAGCCGGAGCTATCCAATACCAAAGCAAACAAAAACCAGGCTGTCTTGAAAGCATCAGGCCCAGAGATCCCCTGGAGACGCTTGTCACATTACAACTCCTTCCCTTCTCTTGAAGCTGAGAATACAGCTTATGTGAGGGCTTGAGAAACCCACTCACCTACTCACCAGCGGTAAGTGGAATGATTTCCTGATGAGACTGGGGAAGGATGTGGCTCTTGAAATCATCCGCTTTCTGCAGAATCTGGCCTTTAATTTGAACAGAACAAAAGAGCAGCAGCCAACGCACCCCCCCACCACCCCCCACAACAACAGCAAACCCCCCCACCACAGCCGCTTTCGGTAACTGCAAAAAAGAATCCAGCCCTTGTGATTGCACAGATAACTTTCCAAATATGACCCATACCGTGCTGTGTTTCTGAGTCTGCAGACAGGCTGCTCCTGTTGTTCCTAAGAATCCACACAGTGAAATCAATAAGACTCATTAATGATAATCAGTACCCTATGGGCAGCAGCAAAACTGCCAAGAATCCTGCCAATTTTGTCCTTCTGCTGTTACTTGGGGAAGCTCTGATTGACAGGAAAGGTAGATTTCTTACTTGCTGTGAGAGGAAGTTGCAGACAGTCCTGTGGGAAGGCCCAGCTACAGCATCCCATGAGAAGTATCAGCGTTTGCTCCAGTCACAGAAGGGCTCTGCACTCTCACAGTCACCTGTTTGTGGGATAAGACTCTTTTCTTTCTTCTTTTACATCCTGATTTACTGCTCATCCCTCAACACTGCAACAAGCTTTCCTGCCTCCTGATACAACCAAGCTGGTGAGCTGATAAGCTTCAAGTCCTGGCACAAGCCAAACCCTCAGCTTTGAGATGCATGGGGAACTATACCATGAAAGACAGACTAGGCTTTTAAATAACACAAAGTGTGCTAGATGTGATTTTCACTCTCTTAACTCTGGCACAGGGACTACAGGATCTGCCACACACTGTCTTCCTATTTGTTGGTGATGAACCACCAAGGAGATATTTTGGGACTCAAGGAAAGGACGCAATAGTCCCTTCAGTTTCTTCAAGGGCTGCCTCACCCTAGCTCTCCTTCCACTTCAGGGACTTCCAGTTTTCGCTTGTTCCCTTCAAACCACAATCTCTTTGGTCACCACGCATTGTTTCTGACATGGAACAGCACATCAGACAAAACAGATGTGTAAACAGGGCCACTGAAGATGAACTTCTATTGAGATTTTAATTTCAGGGTGAAATTATTACTAACTTTTAAGATTCAGTTACTTTAGGACATCTATTACACACTTGTTACTTGTTTAAAGCATATTTCACTATTTGATTTAAAATTATACCACTGAGGGACTGATTGGTTTCCATCTTTGAGATCTGACTCAGGAACATATGCAAAAAACACAGTAAGGTTTAAAGTAGCAAGAATTTCCTCCTTCCCATCCCCTTTGCATAAAAATGTACCATGCTAACATAGCTATACACTTACAGTTTGAGTGGATGATTCCTGAGAATAATATAGCCTTTTCCAAAGCCTAGGCCCACACAATGGAGATAGTTTCCTATTAATCAATACTGTGTAAATTGATGTCCGTGCATCCAATGTCTGTAATCTGCCTAGATAAAACAGCTGAACGTTCTCATAATTCACACTTTCAAAGGAAATAAATGGAAGGATTGACAGAGCCTGCATTTGTCAGGAGAAAAACCTGGGGGGTGAAAAAAATTCCCCTGTTTCTCAAGCATAGTATCGTCTCATCAGGAGATGCACAGAGTGGTGCTGAGTAAAGGAAATGGAGAAAATGCCATTTCCTGCTTCATTTCCTCCAGGGAGAATCTGGAGCAAGGTTTCATCAGATTAGAAATCCAAACAACCACATGTAGACTAAATGTTTTGTTTGCAGTTCCAGGCCTCCAAGGGAAGCAGTGAGCTACGAGAAGCAGTGGGTTAGCTCTGCCTTCGTGAACGAGTGGCAAAACGTGGAAGAGAAGCAAGAGAAACCAGTGATGTGAGGAGTAAGGAGCGGTGGTTGTCACCTCCAACCTTGGTCTGTAAGCCCTGAGAAAGGCAAGTACCGGCTCTGCTACACAAGACAAGGTTAGTGGCTGGGGAGGGGGGTAGGAATTTCAGGTTTGCAGTTACAGGAACAGGAGAGGAAACAAAACAAAACAGATCAAAACCTGACCACCTATCTTTTCATTTCCAGAACAGTTCAAATACTAAGGGTGCCTCAATTACACATATAAAGAGTCAGGGTTTGAAAAATGCCAAGTATCAGTTCTCTAAACAGCAGACCTTTGCACATACACAGGAACCCCCAAATTGAAACACAGTTTTTGAAATGTTTTCTGTTCCTGCTAGGTCACATCACCAGTCACTGCCTTGAAATTGGCAATGAAGGCATTTACCCTCACGAAGCACGCAAATCCACCACAAAATGGCGCACAAAAACGGCGAAACAGGCATCAGTTTGACTTTATTTCAAAGAAGGTATCTAGTGAGAATATCGTTATGTGGCCAAACATTAATAAACCTATATCAGGAAGCTGCTGACTACATTTGGTTTTGGTTGGGCTCTTTAAGAAGCCCAAAGAATGGAGGCAAACTGTTTTCTGTTTAGATTGGAAAGCACTTTGCAGAAAACATCCACACAGTGGCCCAGAGGCAGGATTTGGAAAGCACACAAACGATTGAGGAGCTCTGGGACACTGACACACAAGGGAGGCTACGTCGGTTTCAAACAGCTGAAAACATCCCCACTTCGGTCATTTGCCATGCCCCACACTGGGACCTTCGGTGCTGCACTTCAACCATCCCCTAAGATGCCCACAACTCATAATACAGTGCTTAAAACAAACTGCAAATGGTGCTAGGTTTACCTTAAAATGTGATCTGAAATCTTTCTGAAGCTAGTTCAGGGCCTGATAGGTCTATCAGGTGCCTCTGGGACACCTCTGTCAGTCACTTTAAACCAGGTAGCCTGTGCTTCTCCAGCACAGCCCTCAGCCTCATCTCCAAAATGGATGCCAGAACTCCTCCTGGCAGAATGCAGGTGACAGAGACACTCACAGTGATGCTACAGATTGGGAATGTCCAGCCTGTGGCATAAGGGCTGGACCTGGCTCGCAAGGGGCTTTTTATTGGTGTCTATGTCAGCAGGGCAAACAAATCACAACTTTCAGCATATTCCTGCGATCTTGAGTGCCAAGCTTGAAGGGACTACTGACAGTTAAGAAAAGGATTGTACTTGATCAGGACAGCAGGCATTTTACTAGCAACTAAATGGAGCAACTGTCCTTTTTGGCCTGAAACACTAGGATTTATCAATCCTAAATGTAGATTTAAAGGTCATCTAGAAGCTCTATTGCATGCTTAGATGATCAGAGAAATAGTTATTAATGCTGACCATGGTAATGACAGTGCTGAACTGCTCAGAGTAATGCAATTCCAGTGACTGGCAGGGGTAACTTCTTAGGGATCAGAACTCAGATGCCAACCTGGAACCCACATCTCAAAGCTATTTTCCAGAGGCCGTGCTGTTCACAGACAGCTAACACTGATGATCACAGGAAACCTCACCCAGCTTTGATACAGGTACCCAGCCCCTCCAAGTCACTCAGGCCCCATGGTGGCACAGAGAACTCCAGATTATGCTTCCTCAGACATGCTGCCGGAGTGCTCTTCTTAGATTGGAAACACTATCACATACCTCTTTGCTCGTAACAGCCTCCTCCCTCTCTGCCGGTGCACAGTGAAGCATGTGGATGTGTGAGAAAGTTCACTACACCTTTCAGATCTCTGCTAGTTACCTGATTTGCATCTGCTCAGCTGTACTCTTGCCTTTCATCTGTTCTGCACAAGGAGATACTGTAGAAAGCTTCCAGAAAGAAAGAAAGAAAAAAATCCAGACAAATCTAATGCTCCTCTAAGCACTTCTATATTAGTAGCCAGGTTGATAGTTCTGCCTACAGAAGTGACAAGTTTTGCACTTGTTGTGTTGTCTGCCATTGTATGTACATGTTGTGTTGTCTGCCATGCCATTCTCCTTCGGAAGCAAGCGCACACACTCTAGTAGCAGCAGCCGTGCTGTACAGATTGAAAGAAACAATATAAATCTGTTCAAGGCCTTCCCTGGAAACCTTTCCAATAAAAGTTGAGGGCTTATTTTCTTTGCAATTTGTACAAGTGATCGCTCTGAACCAGAACTCCCAGAATTGAAATATTCCTGGGCTGAATATAATCCTAGATTCTGAACTACACTTCACATAAATCCCCCACACTGCAAATCAAAAGCAAGACAGGCATCTTGCCTAGGCCAAGCAGGCAGCCTTTCAGGCTGCCTGATTCTGGCAACTAATGCCTACAGCAGCTCCTGCCTACCCACTCCTTGCTGGCCAGAATGACCTCAGGAAGTTGGCAGATTTTGCAAGTAACACGCTGCGGTGAAGGCTCAGATCCACCAGGAACCCGTTGTCTTGTGTCAACTGTGACCACAACCCAGCTGTGAATGCCACAAAATTAGAGAAAACTTGAGTTGTACTTTGTGGGTAGCGCCCCCCCTC
>NW_009924194.1:51892-55505 GCF_000696875.1 Nestor notabilis | reverse complement strand
TGCCGGCTGGGTTTGAACCACGACACTGACACAAAGAGAGCCAGTTGCAAAGGAGCTTGCTATTGTCTTAGTCAGAAAAGTCTCCTCAGAAGAATAAGTGACAGGAGGGAAGAGGAAACCCTGCGGAGCAAAAGTACACAAAGACTGTGCTGATGCTAGCTCTGGTTCTCCAGCTCCTATTCATGTGTATTTCTGAAATGTGTCAGAAATAACAGAAACATCACCCAGCACTGATTTGAAGAAGGGGGAGAAGGGAGAATGTCCCTTTCTTCTCTTTGCCATTTAGAGGGCAAAGCCAGCCCTCTGCCCACCTCCTTGCACGCTGGGTCTTCAGCAGCTGGGGCTCTGCCAAGGAGGCCATGCCCTGGATCGGAGGAGTGAATGCCCTGCACTGTTGTGCTTGCATTTGCTAGGCCTTTGACCAGCTATTGGTGGTTTGCCCTGTCATATATAATACACTCCTTTATGTTTACAGTCCCAGCAGCCTATGCCTGCTAAGTATTTACTCAATCTAATTTGCCCAGTCAAAACTTGGGTCTGGTAAACGTATTTATAGTAACAGGCAGCTCTTGACCTTTGGTGTCTCTCTGCTTCCTGAGGTCCATCCTGGGTGTGTTGTGAAACCAGAGCCTTGTTGTTACTGCATTAGAGTCTGGGGTGAAATGATGATAGAAGTGACTTGCAACTGGGACCTGTCACGATTCTGGCTTCTGACAGACAGACTTACACCTTCAACAGACTGAAGTTTCCAGCACTACCGCTTATAAAAGGAAGGAGGCAGATGGACCGTCATTATCTCCTGTGCTTCCCTGCTTCTCCTTCCCACCCACCTGCACTTCTCAGGGAGCCAAAGGACAGAAAGTTTCAAGGTGCCTATTTTCCACTTGGCCATTCCTGCCAGACCAGGCTCTGAGGTCCCAGCAGTAACCTTGGAATGAATTAAAGAGAAATTGAACAGCATTAATGCAGTTCAACATGCTGATACTGGGACTTGGAGTAAGGACATTTTCCTTCCTTCAGAAGCAAAAAAAAACAACAAAAAAGTCACAGCATCCTCACTTATAACTACCTCTTATGCAGAAATGCTACAGAAGCCTTTAAAACAGCAGAGAAGGGATGGAGAGAGACCAACAGTAGGTAAAAATGTTCTGGTTATGAAACCCTCTGCCCAATCTGCTGCAGCAAGTCAGTATTTCTCAGCATCAGCCAGCCCAGTTCATAGCGTAAGTACCTTCATGCAAACAGAACAGAGTTCAACAAAGAAATTCTCTGCTTTGCCATTTACTTGATGTCCTGGGGAAGGTATTAGACAAAACATTTGTTCTATGAAGGTACATTAAATCATCCATTTCAGTCCCTTCTCTTCAAAAAGATATGGTCCACTGCGGAAGACCTTTTCTCTACACAGCCTGCAGAAACACAAGACACTCAGTCTCCTTTTTTCTTAGGCAAATATTCTATTACTCCTTACTAGTTTATTATTTTGACTCATAACAATCAGTTTGTTATGTAATTCTTAATTGTAGCTAGAATTGTCTAGAGATTAATGCTTAGATCTCACTGACAGAAAGGGCTTTTTAATGTCTCAGATTACATTTAAAGAAAAATAAACACACCAAAGTTGTTCTAGGCATAATATTCACTACACTTTCCCAGTTGATGCCACTTTTGTTCTGGCACACTGTCAATAAAGCAAAATCAGAATTATGAAGGTCTCTGCTCTGTTTTTACTTGTCTTAGAGTAGGTAAAGAGCAGAGTGCAGAATTGGAACATCAGTATTTGGTCCATAATTAATAAATTCAGCTAAACAAATTCTCTCCTTCACTGTGAGAAGTATTGTTTGAGCCAACAGACCAGAATCCTAGGGAAAGCAAGAACAAGTGAGGTTTATTTGTTTGACTCAGACAGCAGTGCTACTCAACCAAGTTTCTGGAAACAGAGGGACCTGCAGTGTTTCAGAAAAAGTGTAAGCTTTTCATCCTTTATATAGGAAATAAGCACCCCTCTCAAGGGAGGGCTGCCATGATACTGTCAAAGCCAAGAAACACAGCACATACATGCAAAATACCACCTCATGATCCTGAATTACTTTACCCACGTCCAGCCATCAGGGTGGTTTATTATTGTAGCAGTAATTTTCTACTAAAACGCTCAATGTCTTTGAGCAGGGTTCTGTCTAAATTAAAAATATTTTCCATTATTATTATTTCCAACTAGAGTCTCTCTCTTGTGATTTTGCAAATGCCACTTGTGTAGATTTCTGCTCATCAGGTGAGCAGCCTCAATGGAATCCTTGGCTCCATCCTAACAGGAGAAATTTGTGTGAGTCCCATGGGGGCAGGAAAACAGTTTACCTTAGATACATGAATTTATATTGTTACATTATAAAAGCGTTGCAGAAAGGAGACTTTCTACCAGGTGTCAAGCTTCTGTACTGCCTAATCTATCATCAAATCTCAAAGACATCTGGCCAATTATTTTACTTTCCTTTTAAAAACCAAAGGGGGGAAATAAAAGCAAATTTAACATTTACATTATGATTTATGAAAGTGAAAATAATGTTTCTTCCAGAAAGTTATGTCATATTTACTTCTTGTGTCACATGTTGACAAATTAAATATTTTGTAGAAAACTTCTCAGCTATCACTAAAAAAATGTGGGTTTCCCCCCCTCCACTTTATGAGGGCAGATGCTGCTCACTTGAATTACTTTGTTTCTTTAAGGAATCTTTTCCTGGGTGCAAAATGAATCTGGGCTTTCAAATTGCTTTGTCTGACCAGGCAGCACAGCATACATGGGCTTTGCTTTACTTTCCCCAGCACAGATCCTCTCCCTGGTTCCCCGTGCAATTGCACCTTTGCACAGCGAAACGCTCCTTGCTGCCTGTCTGCCCAGCACCCTCCGTTGCAGTATGTTCCACCGTGCCTCTGGGAATTTCCCTCTTGCTGCCCCAAACGCCACCCCAGTGTGTTAGCAGGAAAACCTTGCACACTTCTTCAGTCTCAAAGAAATCCCTCTAAAATCTGACCTTCCACGTGCCTCCCCACACCCATGCTTCTGTGAGGTTTATGAGCTTGGCTTCCCTGTGTCTTTAGTATGACATGACGCTTGAAATCAAGTGGGATGCTTTCAGGAGGTAACGCTTCCATCTTGTCTATCTCTATAGGTGCTCTACGGTTGAGGACTTCACAGACAGCTAACTACACAGAGGTCCCAAGGGCTCAGGTCTTCAGGACTTGGTGACCAAGAGAATCACGCAACATCTGGCTGGTGCAAAACACCAAAACCTTTTCCTGCAGTAGAGTGTTTGCAGCAAAGCGGTTTTCTCAGAGTAACATTAATGGGAACTCAGTCCTGCACTGCATTTGAGAACTTTCTGCAAGGTGCTAGCTGCCCTCCACAGCTATGGATATAATTTAGACTGTAATCCTCACGCTCAGCAACATGCAGGATATGAGAGCTGCACCACCTGAATAAGAAACATGTATCCCTCCACACAGAACAGTCTGGGGAGAGTCAAGTTTTTTTACACTGCTTAAAATAAAACTCTTCACTGCGTGTGGTTCCCACCATGAGTTACCTTGTACATACACACAGTGCAAGGATACAGAC
>NW_009924194.1:41269-51861 GCF_000696875.1 Nestor notabilis | reverse complement strand
GAAAGAGACCTTAAAGAAAAACACACACATTCCACCCAGCCCTCACTCCCCCCTATCTTCCATGTTTCCTGATTTCTAAACATTTTCCTCTGCAGCCTTAAGATCCTTTGCTGTTCAGGTACAACACACACATACACATCACAAGCTCTCTACCACCACAGCTCAGGTGCAACGACTCTGCTATTCTCTGGAGCAGAGCGTGTCAGCCTCTGCAAACCACATCCTGATTCCACGATAAGGATGTAAGTCTCCTTACAGCTTGGCAACTATTGTAAGGAGCTAGCAGCTATTCTCTTCAGGCAGGGAGGCTGAATCACGTGTACCTTTTCATTGGTTTTGGATGTAAAACTCGCTAACTTACCAGTTTTATTTTTCTATTGCAATCCTCTAGCAGTTACCCAATCAAAAACACAGCAGCAAAACCAGATCCGTGTTAAAATCTTAATGGACAATTCGGGGTGTAATAGTAAACTGAACTGCAAGTTACAGGAGGGGAAAAAAAGTAAAGATAAGAAAGAAAGAAAGAAAGAAAAAAAGGAATGGCAACCAGCTACACCTTTCTCCTGACATTGATTCACTTCAGCTGCTGATAAGTTACGAGCTGGTAACTGCACAACTACTATCACCAGTTTTGTCAGAGAATCCTTCTCAAGTTTCACCAAACCCATTTCAACTCCTGCTGCTGTTACAAAAGCATCATAAAAATAGCAGCAAAACCGTGCTTTTTGAAGCAAGCAGTGCAGAAAAATATCCTTCACAAAAGCAAAGTTTGCAGCATGCTGTAATTAAGCTCACATCCTGACAGTGGGAGCATGAAGTTTTATTCTAAATATAGCAGAAGTCTCTCCAGTGTACAACCCCCTTTTAATGCAAAATTTACAAAATTAGTCATTATATGCCAGCACCCTCCTAGGAATTCTTTAAAAAATATTTTGGGTTTTAATGCAGGGAGCATTACAGCAGGGATGCAATGTAATCTCTAGTGTCAAATAGTTTTGGTTTGTTTACTTATTGCCTACATAGCACTTGGAGTAGGGCAGGCACTTACACACCGGCAGGAAGATGCAGCCTCTGCCAGGCCTGACAGCTCAAGCAGGCAGCAGCACACACAGAACACAAAGGGTAGACAAATCCCTTGACTCTTCCCCGAACATCAATCTTTTCCCAGCTTTCAGCACCTGTTTCTTATGGCATTTTACCTTGAGCTGGCAAGGCAGTAAAGACTCAATCCGCTTTAATTCTTTGTTTAATTCAGTCTAAAGCAGAGATTTAAGCCAGCTCAGGCTAGTTCATGCTAGCATGCGGCTTGGCTGGTTGGCATGAATGAGACTACACCAAGTTTAAACTGAGTTTGGAAACAATGTTCTTAAATAGGTACTCTTAAAATAGATCAGGTCCAAATCCTGACCCTAACTGCATCAATTGAAGGCAAAATAATTAATCAGTTCTGCAAAGAAACTGTCCTGTAATTCCAGAGAAATGAGATTCTGGCTTGTGTTTTATCTTTGTGTTTCTGGTTCAGGTTGCAGACTTCATCTGTATCCTGCACTGCCTCTGCAGTGGAAAGGGAAGAGGAAGAAAGTTCCTGGATCACTCTCCATGGCAGTGCCCATGTTGTAGGAGCTTCTCTTACATGTGGGCAAGTGTCCTGGCTCCTAGTGACAGCCTTTGAAGAGTGTGACTTGGCTCTTCACGACACCAGGCAGGATGAGCTTTTCCAACAAGGTGTGCACTACAACTGCTTCAGACAGCTGCGATGGCTCCAAAGCAGCTGGGCAAACTCCTATAAAAATAGCAACTGGCTCCCTTCAAAATCCATTTTTGACTGAGTCCAGCCTTCCCCCTTCCCTGCACCCTGTAAACTGAGCCCAGCCGCTGCCACAACATGCAGCAAAAACCTGGGCTCTGGGGCTTGTACCCAATTCCATTGGCTGGTGCAGCACCTAGACAAGTTTGGTAGAAGCAGAACCCACCTCCTCAGCTCCACACTGGCTGACTACCCAGCCCCTGCTAGACCTACGGGAAAGTGGCAAGAACGCTGGGGTACCCTGGTGATACTAGAAAGTGCTGATACACCAGGGTACTTACAAGAGAAGCCTTGTTCCCCAGTCTACGCTGCTCCAGATGAGCCCAACACTACCTTTTCCTGCCCTCTCGTGCCCAGCGTTTAATCTGTGTAACAGGCAAGCCTGCTGCAACGCAACGTATTTAATACTGATCAGCACACACTGTGCAGTTTCTACATCATTCACCTTCCTGAAGGTGGGCACGGCAATGATGGCACAGAACATGGGACCTATGAGTCCCTCTGATCCCCAGGCCGTCTGACTGAATTACTTGACTCAAACCCCAGGATCCTGCAAGCCTATGGCTCATGCTCTGCTTGGAAGTCTTCGTATTTCTCCTGTTCTGTACAGTATGATGCACAAGGAACCTCTTTCCTACTGCACATACCAAAACTCACATGGAAAACTGAACGATGTCATAGCCTGTACCAATTCCTTTTAAAAACAAAATTCCAAACCCTGTATTTTGTAAGAGGCTCCAGACTGCGCCTGGAAGCTGTGAACATGTAACAGTGAGCAAATCCACCATTTACCCAAGGCTGTTTTCCTTGTGGGTTTTTTCAGCAGCATGCATGCATGCCTTCTGTGTTTACTGTCAGCAATTTTCAACGTGCTGACACAGCTAAAAGTGACCACAAAGCCAATGCAAGCAGGCAAAGAGGAGAAACAGAAGTAGAAACATCAGGGGGTGCAGGCTTAAACTTCGCACTTCTGCAGCACTACCAAGGTAACCTGGCTATCACAGGGAAGAACACGATTAACACAACTTGGAGCAGCCTCACCTTTTTTCCTCTTCTTTTATTAACCAATAGAGCTTTGTTCCCAACGCTGCTATTTTTGTGGCTGACGCATGCAAAGAGCGAAGGAGAGTGCCTTTCACACTACAAGTGTTGGATTTCTTTCCTCACTGAGGGTGGCTGGGTTGTTTTTCCAGCAGCCTTATGGACTTCTCCTCTGCCGTTTACCTCCAAGAGGAATGTTTGCTTTGTATTTGTGTATTTCTGAGCAGCAGCTGAAAGCTAGATGAACAATGCAGGGCCTAAAAACATCCTGGGAATGATTAATAGACTTTAGAAAACATCACCACAAAGTTAAGGTCCCCAGCTTAAGGTTTTAACTAATACATGCAGATGTAAGGTCTGTAAACTAGTACATGCAGATTTTAAAACACTCTGTGCAAAAGCAAAGACATTAATGAACCAGAACAGGCATAAAAAGCACCTCTTAACCTGAGATTTCATAATAACAACTTGCTCTTAGTTTTACAAGCAAAACTTGTCAAGCTGTCCTTTCTGGGTTGCCCTTCTGCCTAAAATAGGCAGCTGGAACAAGCAGAACAAAGCCACACAGGCTATTGTTTCCTGTAACTCCCAAGTTGATGCAGAGCCAGTTTTTAGAAAATGGAAAGAACTAAACGAAGATTTTCTTACCACTCCACTGGAAAAAGCCCGTCTCTGTGGAAAAGCTGTACTATACTAACTTGTAACAGTACACATGAAAAGCTGCCCATGTGCCAGAAGTTTCGATTTCTCCTCAAGTTTACCCTTTCTACATTTTTACATTTCAGTTATAATACAGATTACAGATGCTAAGTGCCACAAATGCAAAGAAAACCTATGAAACAAGCTCAGAATTAAATAAAACTTCCCTGATTTTCCCTATTTGGGTAGTATTTCCAATGCTAATAGGCATATATACATTAGGACAAAAAGTCCTGGGGTCACCATATCTAAGATTAATGTACATATTACATAGCATCAGAATAACGAGCACTGAAAAAGCATTGGCACCTGAACGTGTCTCTGAAGAGCTGCAGCCAATTACAGATTTAATCTATAAATAATGGCAATGAATGCTTAAGTGTCAGCGTTTTTGCAACAGAGATCCAGCCCTTCTCAGAAAAAGAGTGAGGAAGAGGACGACAAGGAAAGCACATTCCTCTGTACACTGGTGCTTTCACAGAGAGCACTCAATCTCTCCTGTATTTACCGACTGGGTTCTCCTCATCCAAAGTTCACCGCTGTGTGTGCCTCCCTGTGCAGAGGGCTGAATAACACGTCCAGCTATGATGAAGCATTTGATGTCATTGAACTGCTGGGTGCCTGTGTCGTGACGGTCGTAACTTGTACGAGTGAGGAAAGAGCACAACAGTATAGATCACACCGCCTCCCTGTCCTGTGAGGCTGTTTGTCAAGAATCAATAACTTCCCCGGCCAGGGTCTGACATCCCAGCCTACAGGATCAATTCGGAGGCATGATTTGATAGTTATGCTGCTGTGAACTCCTTGCAAGTCCCAGCGGTGATTTAAGAGCTGTGCTAAGAGCAGAGCCATGAACTCTCCTTACTGCAGGCAAGATCTGAGTTTCCCTGGAGTGACATTCAGCCCAGGTTTGTTCCTGAGCTGTGCACAACCACCACCATCTGCTTACAAATGCCAGACCAGGAGTGAAACAAGGCAAGTGCAGCCGTCCCACACTGTGTAAGCACTCCCTGTATCTGGGTTCAGTTTTGGGCTACGTCTCAGCAGGGACAGCGTGGCCCGATGGCAAACCCCTCTGCAGTGGCTACACAGCTCCTTCCAACGCTGCTCTGGAGCAGCTTGTGGCCTCCTTACATTCACACACACAGCTTTGAGTGAAACAACACAAACTAATCCTGATGTCCCAAATGTGGGCTCGTTCACCTGGTGTGCAATAAGCCAATCTCACCCATGGAGTTAAGATATTGTTTAACTTGTATTTGCAGAAAGATGGTGGCAGTTCCACAATGCTAGCACATCCTCAGTCTGCCAGCTATCCCATTGCCGGATAACAAATCCAGCACAAAATAAAGGCAACAAGGAGAGGCCTTCAAAACATACCTGGGACCTGATAAAATGGCCAGCAAGAAAAATGTTTGGAGGGAGAAAAACCGAGGTTGATCTATAGGCACTTTTGTCTTTGTAATCCAAATAAGATCCCCACTATGCCCCACAATATGAATTTCTGATTTCTGAAGAATTTCCTTACATGTCCAGATGAAAATACTAAAAAGAGTCTTTTTTTAGTCTAATGCCGAAGCACTTCCCAGGGCCTGATGGACACTAATGGTCTCCAGTGGTCCTGACTAGCCCTGTCTGAGCCCCACAGCCCAGGACCACGTGTCAGCCCCACAGGACCACTAACCCCCTGCAGTAGGGCTGTTCTCCACCTCCCCACAGCCCTGCCCAGCCTCTCATAGGCCTATGTCCCAGCCCATCCCCAGGAAGGTGCCCGATGCCCTGGGCTGCCCTGCTTCTGGCTGGGGTGGGCCCAGCTGCCCAGCCTTGCCCTCACAGACTCTCATGGGGAGACCACGCTACCCTCAGCCCATGCAGCGCCCTGATGCAAGTGCTGGAGTGTTAGAAGCAAGCTGCCATTAATCAATTTATTAAAGTATGTTTTTCAATGCCAATAATTGCATAAAGTTTGTCAGTTTTCCCTCACAACTGCTTTCAGTCTAAGATACCAGAAAGACAGCCATAAAAAATAACCGACCCTGTCCATTTTCCTTTGTCCAAATCCTAACAATTGCAAAATTGGACCAACTTCAATGCAAGTACATATCACAGCTGAAAATCATAATTTTTATTAATGTTCTCTGTAATTATGGAAGGTAGAATTATTTATGTGGCAAGATGTACCCACAAGCCCTAATAAACTACCTTGTGAATCTTTGACTTCACTGTGGATGCAGACGTTTTTTAAAGAGAGAGAATTATGATAAATTATGCCTTTGTGATGAGCTTCCAACACCACTTAACTTTAGGCATTACATATATATATAGCTCCCTCTATAGTGGACAGGGACACGGAAGCTCTCCAGAGAGCTACTTGGATCCTCTAACCTGGTTCCTGCTCCAAACATGCCTCTGGAGGAACCTCTTACCTTTGTCGCCTCAGACACGGGGCAAATATCCACCTTTCTTAACAGAAATTTGCCCCTGCCCAACAGATGAGGTTTATGCTGGTCGTCTTCATGGGGACTGAGTACACCCATCATGAAGATAACAAGCCTGTAAAGCTCTAGCACAGGAACAGGGACAACGTGGTGCTTGACAGCACCTATCAGCACAGGCCAATACAGCACATGCAAAGCACATCATCTACCCCACGATCAAAATGCCGCATCAGCTGCAGTGGTAAGACATCAGCTAACTGTGGGTTGTTTTGTTGCTCAGACTCTTCCACATCCCTTCCTGAACTGCAGTAAAAACACTCCCCCAAACTGAAGCCAGACAGGGCAACACAATTATGGTAAGAGTCACAAAATGTAGTCATTTGCATATCCGTGACTGACACAGAAGATCATTAATTAGGCATTCTGAGTATAAGTATATATGTATAAATTAGCATCTATTCATCATTTAAACTGTAATAGTTTTTTTATATCTGAATATTAACTACGTAGGAAAATTACTAAGTTTTCTATGGAAGGGCATCCAACAAGAAATTTTATCAGCAAAAATAAAACGAGAATTACAAAAATAATCAAAATACTGGAGTGAACGGTGAAGAACCTGACCTCAGTAGTGCCTATCACTGCTCTCTTCCACACCACTTGCTGCAAGCTCTCTGCTGCCTCTCTCACCATCTCTCTCAACACGTATGCACACACATCCCCAACAATTCTTGATGGCAGGAGCATTTCAGGAGTATTATCTTTGACTGAATTTAAAAGGCAATGTGAAAACCTTCAGGATTTCACACATCTGCTATTCAAGCAATCCCTACACCTCATTAATATTAAAGAAGATACAGACTGAGAGCAGAACTTTCAACTACACCTCTACGCAGCAGAGCTCCTGAAGACACACATCTTGCACCAGCATCACTAGAGTGATTCTTACTGGGAAAAATAATTAGAAGGAAACAGGAGTTCTAAGTTTTTTAAAAAGCTGGATGTAACCTCTTTGCCAGGAAGTACAAGACACTTCAAAGACTGTACTTCTGCAAATGAAAGAAATCTGGTGATTGTGGAAGTGTGAGATGATAACTTGGAAAATTACCAAAGCTCACAGCTCTTGAGCTGAAGTAAATAGGACAGGAATGCTGGAAAATTGATAGGCAAGATAGAAACTGATGAAGATATAATTGCCAGTAAGGATATCAGCAAAATTTGCTTGGAGCTACAAAATGCACAAAGGGTAGATAAAAGATAAAAAGGGGGTCCTCAGGTAGCATAAGTTGAAGCAGCTTTGCTATGCTGATTTACCCTTTCCATGCCTCTGGTGTGTACTTTTAAGAACATTGATGCCTACGGTCAACCAGTGAAACAAAAAGCCAACAGAAACAGCATCCTCTAAAGGGTGGGTATTTATCTGGTACAGAATGAGGGTGAACTTCATCACATGGAAGTTGTTATTGGGCTACCTGTATGTGACAGAACTAGTAAGACACATGGAAAGCATGCTAGCAAAAGAACAAAGTGCAAAACCTCTGTTTTCTTCTGTTATTTTTCCCCTTAAGAAATAGGGAACACTGCTCCCTGTCCATCGAAGTGGTGGCTTTTATGTGTGATGGGGCTGACAGTTGCTGTCCAGAATCTTCTGCACTGGTAGAGATTGAAAGTCCATAACCACAGTATGTCATTTAGTTCTGTGTGATATCATTGAGAGTAATACAACTGTGTGACTGATACCAAAGTATTTCAGTTGGACCATAAAATCCAGCAGCTAGGAAAGAAGAAGAAAAAAAAATTAAAAAAAAAAAGGGAAAAAAAATTAAGGAAAAATCTGATCTAAAAAATCAGAAGTGCATGTTCCTTTGTGATTCAGGTTTCCTGAATTCAGCTTAATTTAGATTCATGGGTGGCAAGCACAAAGAACATACTCTTACAAGCCCTCCTCATTCCTCCCACTCTTTGGCTTCATCAGTATGCAAAAGCCCACTGACCTTGCCCAGCCTTACCCTATTATTAGAATATCAGTTTATCTGTATCTTTAAAATACCCACATACGGAACCCATTAAAAACCTGAAAACTCCTTGAAACATGTACACACACACATCCAAAAGCAGCGAAACTGATACTAGAGTACTTAGCGGTCTAGGCTTCTCCTCTTCAACTCAAAAAAAATGGGAGTAAGAAAACTCTTGTTTAATTTTCTGCCTTTCCACAAATGTGAATCTGTCTGTCATACACCATCTCTGCATTTTGGGGTTGTTTTTAGCTCTCAGACTCCAGGTCTGATCTACAGAGTTGTAGAGCACTGACAGCTCCCACTAAACACACGCATGAATGACTCCACTTTTGCCAGAACTAAGCAGGGGGCAGGTACAACTTTCTAAAGGTCCTTCAGAACAAACAGAATAAACTTGTGATTTTCTGCATGCCAGCTGAGCACGACCCCTAAAATTACAGGGCTCATGAGGGCAGGGAGAAGACAGGTCACAGCTATGTCTTGGGGTCAAGAAAAGCTGCACTGAACAGTATGTGGATGAAGCCAAAAGTGGATCACAGATAAGATAACACCACACAGACAAGCAAGGATCTTCTCCCGTGTCAAGGCAAGAATTGTAATCACCAAAGCTGAGAAGATCAATTTAAGTGACACAGAGTCCTTAGTGCCAAGAATATACACCTACCCATCCAGACTTACGCCTGCCATGCAACAAGTCATAGGTGTCATACAAACAAAACAGAAAATTCAGATAGTAGTTAAATGAAAACTGACGAGGTAAACAGGCCTAACGTGGTACAGTTGGGTCTTTTCAAATGCCATGATTAAATGTGAAGAGGACAGGAAAGGGTAGTCTACAGGATCCAGTGCTCAAAGCAGCCTCACAGAAGTGCAAGATTCCCATTTCAGCAGTTAATGAAAGAGCAAAGGCAAGTCCAGGTCACGGCCTTGAAGATTTTATCACACGGACCTGTTCTTCTGTGCCTAAGAAGCTGCTAATGATCTGGTTGAATGGGCGTGAATCCCTGAAGGAAGGATCCTTCAAAGATAGAACAAAAATCTTTGATTGAGGCTTTGATGTAAATAAAGTGGCTTCAGATAGCTTGGGACAAATTCAGCTCTCAAAGCTGAGCATAATTCAAGCATTCATCCCAAACTCTTATAACATCCACTAGCTATAGAAAGGGACTGATTTCTTGAAAAGACTGTTCTGGCAAGAGGATGACTGACAAAAGGGAAAAAAAAGCTGTCATTTATATGGAAGAAAAAGACCACCTTTGGTGTGCTAGGCCACAGCGTTTCTGCGAGAACAATTAGACTGCCTCACGCTTCCATGCGCCTGCAGCAGCCTTCTTCTGGAGCTTAGGACAAAGCAGATGTCTTGGTGGCACGCCACAGCCCAGGCCCAACTCACACCTTGCACTTGGGGTGGACTTTGGGGTAGAGTTCAGAAGAGAAAGCTTACAGTGCATGGACTCTGCTGGAGGACATCACCCTGAGAAAGAAACCAGACTGAAAGAAAATAAGAGGGAACCACCTACAAGGGTACAGTAGCATCAGAGGGGGAGAAGGTTACTCAAGGTCTGGGAAAACAAACAAATATAACAAACCAACCAGGTGCCAGTTTGCTTGTTGCTCTTGCCAACGGGTACCCTTTTGTGAGCCTCAAAAACGTGAATTTACCACAATTCTGCTCTAGCTAGAGCAACACTAGTTATACAACTTGATCTTAATTGAAATATTTGGTGCCTGCTGATATGTTCAAACAAATTCACCAGATCTTGATTATGCGCTGGCAATTAGAGCCATTAAGTCAGTAGACAGACAGCAGGTTATTTCATTGCTATTTGACAAAGCCAGCCGTCGTTCTTTCCCCTGTCTATGTGACAGCACTGTAATTAGCAGTAATCAAATACTATTTGTGCTAGGTGTTGTGAGTTTGCTTCCTTAGCTAGCAAGATACCTCTGCCAATTGCAGAACATGGAAATCTACCTCTGGTCAGATGATACACAGAAAGCAGGGGAAAAAAACATGAGGAAAGAAGGATGATTGACTGAAGGAGTTTGCTCTTGAAAGCAAGATTCAAAATTAAAAGTGTTTTTTATTTCTGCAAGTTATATACTAAAAAAAAAAAAAAAAAAAAGCTAAATTACAAAAGCCTGATCAAGTAATATTGTGAAATACAATAATAATTACAATTATATTTAGCATTTATGTATTCCCTGCTTGAGAAATGCATGCAACCGCCATTAGCATTAATGGGTGTTCTACTCATGCATCAAGCAGAGACTAGAGCCTAATAGTGCATTACATCTTCAAAGCGCTGTACAAACATTAACTAATTAATCCTCATAACCACCCTGCGTGGTAGGTAAGTGATACATGAAATGTATATCTAAGCAAGCCCAAGAGCAAGACAGCACCACTCTGTGCCCTTCAACACAGACCAGAAATTAATCATATTTATACTGCTGCTGAATTCAGATGTATTTTACAAGAGCAAGAGCAGGACCCATGGTGAGCCAGGTTCACTGAAGCCAGCAAGGAAAGAAGTGAATTACACCTCCCTCTGTCTTCCTCCCTCCCTGGGCTCCAGTGGGCTGCTC